>NW_028301539.1:28490000-28790000 GCF_042242905.1 Orbicella faveolata | reverse complement strand
AAAGTGTCTTGCCCAAGAACACAACACAATGTCCCCGGCCAGGGTTTAAACCCGGACCGCTCGATCTGGAGACGAGCGTACCAACCATGAGGTCAACGCGCCTCCCAAGAAACAAAAAGATACCTACAGTTTAACTTAAAGTATAGATGCTGTATGCCTAGATCGCGCAACTCAACTGGGTGAGTGAACTGAGTGAACCAATCAAAACTCGAAGTAATTACCTGTAGCTGACGCAAAGCGCGGGAAAATCTGTGCGAGCGAGTCACGATTAGGTTTGGTTTTACTTCTGATTGGATGAAAAAATGGCGCGAGTGTTTTAAACCAATCGTGCAACGTAGTGATGCAAAACCAATTACTTTCGAGACTGAAATAAAATCTGCTCTAAGAGACTAGTGCAAACTTCAATTTATCCGTAACCTGGAATGTGTTTTAAGATCAACCCCATGCTGAGGTTTTTTCCGAAAAAGTTAATTAAAGAAATAGCGATATTAAGTTGGTATTGCCTTACATTTTCACCCGAGACAGAAAAAAAAAGTTCGTTGGGAGAAAAAATACCATACTGCATATTTTTACTTCATACCTGTCCTGCTGTAAGATCGGGTGGCGACCAGAGGTAATCTGCAGCCAGTGAGGGAGGGGGAGGGGGCGGTAAGAAGTCGTTATCCACAGGGTAGGACTGAGTAGTTGTAATCGTCACAGTTGGGTAATCATTGTTATTTGGTAACGGGGGAGGGGCGGGTAAGTCATCTTCGTGGTCGATGTCTGAGTTGATCTTAAGACCTTTTACTTTGAATTCTACTCCATCCACATCCACATCCACATCCACAGACACATCGTGATTCTCCCGAGGACATTTGCAGTTGGAGCACACCTTGCTGTAAACAAAAAAGGGAAAGTTTCGGAATTATTCCTGGCAACTTAGGTTACGGACGGACCAATATTTTTTGAGGGGGGAGTTGAGCAATTACCAAAAATATTTCTGCACCGCAAAAACTGCGAGAAAAAAAATCGTCCAAGGCGGGCCATAGGAAAAAAATCGAGCAAGTGCTTTTTACCATCCAGGTACTGTTTTGTTTTTGAAAACAATTCTTGCACAAGCTACTGCACAACCTAAAGGTGAGCAAAAACTTCATGCCGCAGAAAATTGCCCAACCCATAACTTAGGTAAGATCTATTGCTCGAGAGACATACGAAAGTAACACTCGGCTCTTGAACAAAAAATTGGCTTGGGAAACATTGTTTGTTTGACGACAACCTCTAGTGAGTGAGCACAAAACGAAATTATCTTGTGACGTCATAACAAGGTTTGCATAGATTTGGCAGCCGTCCAATCGGGGCCAAGCATAGTAAAGACATGCTTCGTCCCGACCCCAAGGAAAGTGCTGCCCTGTAAGATTTGCGATTGGAAATTCTCTATGTGGCATTCATTTTCCATCAAATCCGTAATCTATATGCGTTATTAGCAATCTTCATGTGTGAGAACAAGCCAAAGTCCCTTGTACCTTTCATAAACAGTTTCTCATTAAGAAATCGCAGCAGCTATGTAAATATTTACCTTGAGGAAGTCAACAGTTTAATAACAGATATAATGATTTTATTTCAATTGCAGAGAATCGCTCTTACCTTATGTTTAATAAGATTTAATACTAAAATACTAACCGAGAAAATTTCTCGGTCAAACCATTCTCGGCCATAGAATTTCCCCAGTTTCAAGAAGCCGTAATGAACTTGTATTTCGCAACGTTCTTAGAGTAAACAAACGAAGCCTTTATCCCAGACATCTGTTTCTCTGTAATTACCGATCAAAATCTATTTCAGGAACGGGTCCAAAATTTTCTACGATGTCAGGTGAGTATATTTTGGGCAACCAAAATGTGTGGCTGACAAAAGAGATCAAAAAAAGGAGAGAAAACGAAATAACGTGTGATCATAAATGTTCATTCAGTGCAAGATCTGTTTTTGGACTTTAGCATGAGATTCTGAGATGATCGATATCTTTGGCATTCCGTCTTACCACAAGAGGACAAATTAAAAATATCTTATAACATCAATTTTTCTTTTTACTTTTTTACTTCACGATTTTAACAGGACAATACCTCATGATTTTTCATTTTCGAAACCACCTCACTTCATTTTCGCGATTCAAAAAGCGAAAATCAGTGGACGTCAATGCGTTCTTTCGAAACCATGCTACGTAACTTTCGCGGTTTCATATATGTAGAAATCTCAGTTCGTGTCGCGCAAAATTCATGTTGCTACCATGAGTTTATTCACCACTTTATATTGTGGTCAAATAACAGCCACGTGGCATCTCGAACTTGTGGTCACAAGTTGAAATTAATTTCGTTGAATTTTCGGTTAATTCCACAATGGGTGTAATAGAAGCGTATGACAGACCAAAGTCTCCGCCGTTCTTCCCGCCAAAAAAACCGCACAAAATAGCGCGATTCGGATGCCTAAAGTATTCAAAAATTGCGACATGTGGAAAAGAATTTTTAACGACTTGAAGGAAGAAGATTTGTTCAGAAGCGTGAGGCTGCTTCTATTATCTTATATTTTCGCTGTAAAACTAAGCGGAAATCATTCGCTTGATGGATTATGGAAAATGAAAATGGGACTCCACACTTCGAAACCGCGATTAATCTACGTACTCAAATTTGATCGTCGATTTATCTGTTAAATCTTGAATTGAATTCGGTAACCAAATAGAGACATTGTTTTCAGATACGAAAATTGCTTTCCGACTTTCCAAAATTGTAGGAAACTGCGAACTAGTTTAATTTAGAACATTTCTTTGCAGCTGCGGAGTTTCTTTGTACACAACACAAGCCGCGAAGGAAAGACAGCGCATTCTTCCCGGAAATGGGGACGAATTAGGGGTAACCCCAACCCTTGAGGAACTTAAAGAATGCGCCTTAAAAGGAATATAAAAAAACACAATTCCATTCAACAATGACGGTTTACATTTGCTGATTAGTCAAGCAATCAGTTTTTACTCTGACAAATTTTTACTATGTATGGTCAAGATTAGGACCAGGGCAGGAACGAAACTCGTTTAGCTGTGAAAATTGTTAATGTGTTTCGCTGCAGTCGTTCTATGATCTACCCGATTTTTTTGTATTTTTGTCTGAGTTCGGCGTAAATTAAAACCATGTCAGCCATCAGTCTGTGTGACCTGAAAAACTTTTGCGGTGTTAAGTTACAAAACTACCACGAAATTCATCTAATGACCGGCAGTGAGTGATAATAGTCTTGACATTGTGCCTCTTCCTTGCCAAGGAACAGTATAGATATTCTGTATGTGTCCACGCGCGAGGGATTCTCACAAGACCTCCTCGGTCAAACTTTCCAGAATTAGGCGTTCTTCTTTACCCTTGACACCCAAGAACCAACGAGAGGATGCCATGGAGGGTCTAGTCGCCTAATTTCTTTAAAGCGCTTTATTTCACACGCAACTGTCTCCTTGACTTGTCAGACAAAATAAACGAATTCAAAGGACTAGAAATGTCCACAACATAATGTCACTGTTTTGTAAGTACTTAAGGCTGTCGGCTTTGAAAATAGCAGTTTATTATCTCTAGTAATGTGGATCCGTTGGCGTGCAGATATCATCCATCTACGACACGGTCGACAACCATATACCAGTGATATCTGTTTGGTTGTCACGATTTTTCTATGAATATATCAATTCAATATCGCTGGATTGTTCTAGGACTAAGAATAGAATTGAGTCGTCTCGCATTTAAAATTATTTGTATGTCATAAAACTACACCAAACTGTTACCATGTCATGATGTCTTAAGACGTTTTTTAAATCAAAACTCCCTTCATGTTTTCAAAATGTGTGTTTAAAGCCAAAGGGGGCGAGAAATAAGCCCAGCTCTTCTGTATTCCAGCAATAATTTTCAAGTCATATTTTTTCGACGGGTGCACTCATTCGCGAAATTGAAAGTAACTAACCTTATACTCGGCCTGGGTGGTTTTCTCGGAGGCTTTCTTCTGTGTTCTGTTCTCGTTGTGTCCATGACGAGTTCAAACAACCTTCTCACGTAATCAAAATGTGCAGAATCCGCCAACAAACCGGCGGGGGTTGAACAGAAAAAAATTTCTGCTGTTCACACCAGTGGTTTTAACATGGATACAGCTTATGTGTTTAGGCACTGAAGCGCTTAATGAATGAAAAGTGAATGTTTATGCCCCGCGGCAGCTCAAAACTTGACACATATCCACAATGACAACCCGCTATTGCGTGTCTGCACTGACATATTACTGCTTAACCATCAAAGCGCGGATTTCCAATTTTTCAAAACACGTTTGTAAAAACTGCGCGGTGATAACATGAACAGCTGGAAATGGCAGATACTCTGAAGTCAAGCGCACAGTTATTGCCTGTGCACGAAAATTCGGATCGAAAACTAAAGCTTAACTTATCTCACAAGAGCAAATAATTTGTTGTAGTTGTATTAAAATTACTACTGCGGGTGGGGAATGAAACGGTCCGTAAGAAATTTGAAGTGCTTTATTGTACTTAATTAGGAGACACAGAGAATAATTTTTAGTCTAAACAACAGGATTAAAATTTATATTTCATTAACTCGCATCTCGCTGACAACGCGGCGCGGTGTATACCTAAAATGGACTCAAAAATAAACAATTTGAAGATACTTGAGTTTGCCCCACTCACCGCCACACGTGTAAACTGAATCCAGGGCATTTCTCTCCACACTTCAAGCAAGGTTTACCCTCATCCAGATTCTGCAACAAAATTCCCTGAGAGCGAAGAACAACAAACGTGTTAGGAATACGTCAGCCATTAGCAATCCGCGGCGCGTCGGCCAAGCAGATTGCAACGCGTGATTTTAGTAATTCAAATTAGGCCTGTGGCTTACTCACTTTCTTCGACGCAGACGATCGCTCAGAACTCATTTTGATCTCATCATTGCTCAAGAACCGTTGAAAGTTGTCCATATTATCGACAACGCGCGGCTTAGTGTGCCCTACGTTCATGGTCGCATGCACTGTTGAGTTAAGCGAAGCGCGATGCATTCACGAAATTAAATCTCTCCTTGATATTTATCCAACAAGGTTTTCATATTTCACTCCCTCAGGGCGCGCCGGATGTCATAACCAAACGCGCGGGCGGCGGACGGACGCGCGAGAATCCAAGGAAGTGCGCGCGTAGTCTGTTGCCTCATACGTGCGTGAAGCTTTGAGCCTCCGGAAGTGCTTAGAACATATTGCAAAATAAATACCTCTGGATAAAAAGAGAACATTGACGTGTGTGCATCTGATTTCATTATTTACGCTGAAGAATTTTTCAAAACCAAGACAACTGCATGGAATCTACATTAGAAAACAATAGGAATACAACATGAAACAAACCGAAGGTGGCATCAAAGCACTTAAAACGTTTACACAATGAAATGCAGACGATGAGGAGGGAAGATTTTTCCGATATGATCTAAATCCGGAAAGAGGGCTTTTAAGTTAATCCACCTTAAGTCACCTTTAGTCTGAATTCTTCAGCGCTTTATTCAATCTTCTCAAGTATTGGCTGAATTACAATGAGATCTAATGAAGATCTAGAAGCAAAATAGTTATAACTGTTCTGTAATCCCTTTATAAAACGCCCTCAATGTTTTTCTTCAACCCCGCCTTGATTGATCTATTGTTATGGTTTTGGATTTTCAAAGGAGTTCAAGCGTAGATTGAATCGGGCTGGATTTCGTTCACTGCAGACACAAAAAATATTTGTTTACGTTGTAGCTTTTTTTATTTGCGATGAGGGAAAAAGGATCAAAGATTGAAAATATATTTATCTAATGCAAGCTTATTAGTGTCAATATACCGTTAAAAAGATGAAAATATTTAACAGAATCTTCAAGTATGGGATTGTGATTTGAGTTGAAATCCCGGGTTGAAATATTACCGAAGGCTCTCAGAGCCGAACATTTTGAAAGAAAAGCTGATTCAGTTTGGGGCTTCATACTTGGAGAGTTTTAACTGAAATTCAAATTGAAGTATCATCATAGCTAGTTATCCGGTGATTTCTTTCTTTTATTCTCCCTCTTCTTAGAACTTTACCAGCCGTTGTTAGTAATGTTGCTTTATTTATTTTTGTTGTTTTTCAGAAGAATTAGGATCGCTATTTCGTAAACACCTGAATGCACGTGTAACTTTTGTTAAGCTTAGTTAAGCTATTTATTGCAAACTTTAAATAAACTGGCTTTGATTCATTTTTGTTTTGCTTTATACATTACATTGCGGAATGCAGTTTAGGTCCCGAGGGAAGCGTATCGGTACTATGTACGGTCGAATCTTAGCGAACAGACACCTCTCGGGCGTAGCGGGACACCGTTCCTTTAGGTGCACCTCCCGTAAGGAGGGACAACCCCTCTTTAAGGATACCTCCCGTAAGCGGACATTTTGTAATGTGCTCCTAAATATGCAAGTTTAGTGTGTTTGTTTGCAGTTAATTAGTTAAGTAAGTGGTAAATGTGGTAAGTAAGTCAGTAATGAGGCAGTGTACCTAAGTATGTAAATGTAAGCGGACGCTTAGTAATGGTCCCAGTCAGATACAAACTCTGCATTGGTCTGCATTGTTCATCGCCCATAAGCAGACACCTCCCCGACACCTTTTCTGGTCGCGAGGGTGTCCGCTTATACAGGAGTTTCGACTGAAGATAAATAAATAAACAAATAAATAAATAAATTACTATTAATAAATAATGTCCTCGATATAATATGGAAATGCGTTCTTTAGTCTCGCGTAGCTTGCCGAGCTTTGCGTGCAAATGTATTTGTTTGAGTAAGTTCTACGGCGCGTGTCATCCACGCGTGAGTGTCAATTTCGTGTCACGCGCGAGTGAAGAAGTGCACCTAAAAAGTGTCAGGGACTCATATTAATTACGCGATTTATAAATAGCTGCGAGTTTCCCATATTAGGTTGGTAAAGTTTTCTTATCAGCTTTTACAGATGATGTCAGACAACCTAATTATGTTTTCGGACAGGAAAAACTTAAATGCGACTTAAAAACAGAGTGTTTAAGATAGAACTCTGGGCTATTTGGATAATGGCAACTTAAAAGTTTTCCCCGTTAATATAAAAACATATCGAACGAAAGGCAAGTAGCATGGTTAATTAGAGGTCAAAACTTACATGACTTAGAGCGCAGAAATTTTCACTTACATGTATACATGGGCGAGAAAAATTAGAGTTTAGACAAACTAGTAATATTCATTACAATGAATGAGACATTTAGCATAGTTCTTCGCAAGGAGTTAAATTTAGTTCCACTTATGCCGGTGTTTGCGGTATATTTAATTAAAAGGTTATCAGACGCTCTGAAACACCGGGTAGGTGAAACGGTAGCAATCAGCGCTTGTTTAATATTAAAATTTTCTGAATCTATAAATTAATGATTAACGTTACGCAGGGCTTTAAATCGATATTAAAAATCAGTCACAAAAAAAAACATAAAACGTCTCATTTGATAGGCATAGCTTAACATGATGTGAAACAGGCATTTTGGGTGGGGGACAGCTTGGAATCCCTCATGGAATGGCAATTAGCATGGAATAGCAATTAGCATGCGCGCAAGCATTTTAAGTAGTATTTAGTGTTTTTTGGCGAAGGAATGTTAATACCTCAGTTTTCAACTAGCAAATCACGTTTGCGACCATTCGTCAGAACATTTAGGGTGTTTATCACAGTACGGAGAGATTATTTAAAGCTCGGCTTTGTAGAACTGCCTATTTAGGGCAGGGCGCTTTTATCGAATACGTCATATTGAAACGTTAACGGGTTCTGGTTCCAGTTAACACTGTCGATCGGCAGGCTGGAAAATGGTACGCATCTAGTTTAGCATATCAAAATGCTGTGTTCATTTTACTTTATCAATCATAAACAAAGAGCCTTAAATTCAGTCACTGATGACTGGGACAGCGGGTAACCTCTTATGGATATAGGTTTGAATGTACTGATTGTTTACATATTTATAAGTAGCAAGATTGACGGATTCAAGCTGACGAGAAACCTTTTGAAATACTTATGCTGTTATATACTCGGATAATACAAAACGGGAACGTTTTCAAGCATTAGTTATGCAAAACGTTCGTAGAAATGACTTTGACGTGAATAAATACGCCTACAATTTTTGTCAGTTCTGGCATAAATTCTAGCTACAATTATTTATCTAGTACAACATCTGACAACTTTCCGTCTTTGGCCTTGGCCCGCGGTGCCAATGCTTAGTATGACGAAATTCAAACCTCAAAGGTCAGCCGTCTCGAAGTTTAGCTTGAGGGATAAGGCTAACATTTCAAGCCAACAAAATTACTTTTAGCGTTTTATCGTGAATAAAATTAGATGGCTGTTAGGTGGAAGTTTGTTGTCGTGAAAGTTTCCAGTAAAGATCTTTTGGCATTCCATCAGAGTGTTCAAACAATCACACCAAAAAGGGGTTTGTGTGCATGTTGTCATACATTGGAATACGGTAAAGCGGGTTTATTTGCTAACAGTTAAGCACTGTATTAAAAACTTATTCAATACTCTAACAGCCCAGTTTCTTTTTTTATATATCACCTTGTGTGAATAAATTATGTTTTTTTTTTTTCTCGGTTCCTAATATAATAAGCCGTTGCAATGTTTTTAAAGACGTTTCCTAACAACAGCAACAACTTTAAACACTTCTGATGCCATTTTCCATTCACATCGAGATTGCAATGAAGAGGAACAACTGACGGTCTGAAATAACGCGCTGTAAAGGTCGCCACCCACGAGGGGACTGGTCCCTGCGACTAGTCGCCGAGACAAGTCCCATCGTGTGATCTAGCCATTTTTGCTTCAAAATCTAGTCGCAGGGACCAACTTTGGTCCCTATGACTAGTCCCACGGATTCAAACCAGTTTGAATTTTTGGGACAAGTCCCTGCGATTTGTTCCTAAAACGCTTCGTGTGAACTGTTCGTGGGACAAGTCCCTACGACCAGTCCTTTCGTGTAAACTCTTCAGGGGACCAGTTGCATGGACAAGTCCCCTAGTGTGTACAGGCCTTTAAAGCTCGGCTCGGCAAACTAGACGAAACTGCGGCGGCTAACTCGAGCTCTCAAGCGCTCTTATCGACTCCTACAAACTCTCGGTTTTCCCGTGTACTCTCATCCTTGTGTTGCCACCATTTGCCCTACTCAGACTAGGTTTTTTGATCTTCCATGACGAGGGTCTCCCCGCTCCCCTCTCCCCCCCCCCCCCCCCCGCTCTTGCAAAACAGTTTATTAATATCTGTTAAATGATAATGAAACGTAGAGGGTATTTAGTATAGGACGCACAAAAACGTTTCTCTTAGAGGAAATTTGTCAATCATTTGTGCTTTTTTGTTGAACGCGCGGATACAATCGCAAGAAAACTGAACGCCAGCGCAAAACGGAAGACTTATCGGTCTCTTAGCCTGCGTAGGAAGCGTTTTCGTGGGGTTTGGGAGCAAAGAAAGACCGAGGAACGGGATTTTCGGTGTGCCTGCGCGGAAAACGGGGCGAGACCCAAAAAAAAAGAAAGATGGGGGTTGGGAGGGGAAGGAAGGACTTTTCATGTTCGTTTCTCAATCCTGAAGTGAATTTTTTCTCCTTCTTCCGTTTTTACCTGGAATTCGGATTCCGTTTCCTATTCGGGATTTCAGATTCCTGATTTTAGCCTGGGGATTCCGGAGTCCGGAGTCTGGAGTTCGGAGTCCGGAATCCAGATCTTCCAGCAGATTTTCCTTGAACGTGACGCCGCTGGCATGAAACTGTCGTGACTCGTGTGGGTTCGGTTCGGGGTGATTATGGAATTCTCCGCACCTTTTCTCGCCACTTACTGGCCGTATATTGTCTCGATTTTGACTGGATTCTTCATCGCCCAACTTATTAGAGGAGTTTTTCAATCTCCGACACCGAGCTACACGGTTGATGTGGATCCTCTAGAGGATAGTGACGTCGTTGCTATACCTCCTCCAGATCCACTGGGATTTCGAACAAGTGGAGAGGGCGAAGCTGCACATATACCTTATCCCTGGTTTGACGATCGCTTGACCGAGGAAGAAATGAAGAAAAAGTCAGCCGAGTTCTACGAAAAGATGAACAAACGGCGAACAGTTCGGAAAATCAGCGACGAAGACATTCCATTGGAAGTCGTAGAAAACATAATCAGAACTGCAGGTAAACATGTAATCACGCACGCTTCTCTCTTCACAAAAAAGTTTGTCCGCAACGTATCCGTCTCCCTCCCCCTCCGCCTCCCCTCCACCCTACGAGATGCAAGGTGTTTCCTTGTAAGAAGCGTCAGCTGAAGTAAATTTAAGCATTATAGGGCAATATACAGTATGATAAATCATTTTGTAACAAGTGTGCTACAAATTCAAGGTTCCTTAGGTCAATTAGCCCATGAAATATTTCCCTAGTGGGGTACAGCCCTGGGGGGAACTCTCATATATAAAGGACAGGGGTTCTTGTCATACCTTTTAGGGGTTAAAAACGAGATTTTGGTACCTCTTAGAGTGTTCAGGCTCAAAAGTTGCACAGCAGAAGCTTTCGCGGTCCCTATACATACATTTATACATTTTAAGCCACGCCCACAAAACGGGATCTTGGTACCTTATAGGGACTGTTTCCCAAATTTCCAACAAGCACCCCTGTCCTATATATATGAGAGTCGCTTCCCCCTGGGGTACACTGCAGGGGCTCCTGTGCAAGCCAAGCACTGCCCCACTAGGGAGCCTGTTTACGGGCTACGGATATGAAAAACAAAAAAAAAATTACAGAAATGTTTACACCCAGTGTTCTGAAAAGAAATAACAGACAACTGTTGGAAAATCAAAGCCACCTAATCAATAAACAAATGACTGATGCTCATGACAATTTCTCTCGAAAATTTTGTCACCAATTGATAATTTTGTGCATCCAGAAGTCCCTTGATGTCTTGGGAAAGGCTAGTAAATCCCCTCCAACTTTCAAATCATTTCCAGTTGATGGCATCTCTCCTTGTCTTTTTAGAAGCTATACTTTTTTGTTTTCCCCTGCCCCCCACCCCCCTTCTCTCTCTCCTCCTAGAAAAGAAAAGAATCCAACTAGCCCTTCCCTTGGTAGATAGAACACTAAACAGCAACATAAATGTACCCTCCAGATCCATCCTCTCTTTGATGCTGAATCAGTTGCAACCCTTACCACTGTCGCTCTCTGGCCACATTCAGATGTTTGCGTCATCATTCAATGGCCTGATCAGTTCAATAATTTTTCAGGAACATCCCCTAGTGGAGCTCATACAGAACCTTGGACCTTTGTAGTAGTGAAAGACAAAGCACTTAAAGCAACCATCCGTGAGATTGTAGAAGAAGAAGAAAAACTGAACTATGCCAGACGAATGGGAGAGAAGTGGTTAAAGGATTTGGAGTTTGTGAAGACAACATGGTCTAAACCATACCTGAACAGTGCACCTTATCTTATCCTGATTTTCAAGCAAGTCTATGGATTCAGAGAGGACGGCAGTAAGAAGACACATTACTATCATGAAATGAGTGTCTGCATCTCAGTTGGTCTTCTTCTAGCAGCCATTCAGGTAAAATAAGGGTCCCACTGGGGGGACAGTGGAGTCTGAGTATCCCATATTCTATTTACTTTTGGCCTAGATATATCCTGTATCCTGTAAATTTTAGTTCAAAGACTAACAAATTTTGTACTCAATATCTGGGAAAATTTGGTCTAAATATCCCTTATCCCATCAATTTTTTTTCCAGAAATATCTACCCATTAATTTTCACCTACTGGTAATTATCCTGTATCCCAAAAACCCCTGATAGGACCTTTCTCTTGCCGTGGTTCTGCCCTATTTTTGCGATTGCCATTTTTCTTGCTGCACCCTAACTAACTGAACACCTAGAAGAGGCTACTAAAATAGAGAATACATATCACCTGGTAGGTGTGGCACAAAATCATTTCTACCCCTACAAGATACCTAGTACATTTTTTGTTTGTCTGTTTTTCTTTTCTGACATGCAAGTGGTAACAAGCATCACCCTAGCCTCTCACTTGCTTATGGTAGAGTCTTGAAACATAAATTAAAGTAGTAAACATTCTGTGTCTTAATTTTTTTACAGAACGCAGGATTGGTGACAGTAACCTCCACTCCAATGAACGCTGGGCCACGATTGAGGGATTTACTGGGAAGGAAAGCCAACGAAAAGCTGATGTTACTGCTTCCTATTGGTTACCCAGCTAATGACGCCCTGGTACCAGACATCAAAAGGAAACCACTTGAAGATATAATGATCATGAAGTAGGCTAAGCTCACACATGCATGAGACACATGCAAACTACTTGCTACAGGGAATGTTCGGTTTTGGTGTCTCTATAAAGTATAGCTTTGAGTTCCAACCCCCGAAAAAAAAGTAAGATTTAAAGTTCCCGCTTAAGCCAAGCCCATTCAAGTTGACAGCGCATACAGAAGAGAACTTGTGATCTATTTTGTCATGTCACTTTTGGAACAACAGATCTTACCATGAAAATCCATATCATCTCACTTTTTAGCTGTCCCCTGCAAACTGAGAACAACTTATAACGACCCGAGTTTCTACACACAGGTATTTTGGAGAACATGACCCACTTCTGACAGCTAATGTTTGACCCCTCCATTTGAAATTAAATGTCTCCTTCATGTGTTCTTCCTGACATGACCATTCATTAAAAAAACACTTATCTCCAAGTGTTCAGTCTACTTGGATGGGCCTGTATCAAGGAGGAAATTTTAGTTTAAAGCTCACTTTCTGGGGTAACGTAGCTACTAATATTTTATGGCTTGTAGAGATACCAAAACCATAAAAACCCTGTAAGCTCAGTCTGAATAAGCAATGGAACATTCATTTGTCCTGAAGTTCCTGGTTATCTCAAACTCAAATAATTTCCCTCAAACTTTTTTTTTACTTAAGACTTCAAGACAGGAGGGTTCAATGGTACAAGATCAGCTTCTACTTCATAGAAGTAGTGTATAATTTTAATGAATACTAGCTGAATTTTAGTGGTGAGACTAGACAATAAATGGCTACTTGCTAGCTGCAAGGATGACAATACAAAATACTTCATTTGATAGCCTGTTGTGAGGTAGGTAGCATCTAATTCAGAGAGACAGTGATAGTCACTTCATGTACCATACTTGATTTGACTAGCCTGATCTGTTGCAATACAAGCCTATTTGGTATGCGCTTGGCAAAACATCTAATCGCCATACACAACAGTCTCTTAAATGTTTTTTAAACATTTATTCACTGCTGCACTTCTGAAAGAACAAGTTATAGATTCCTTTAAATTAGTGTTAATTATAGTCATTGTAGTACTGGTTACGTTATTACATAATAGGAGATCTCGGGAGACATGCATTTTGATCACTGCAAAATCCAATTAATGCAGACTTTTACCACTATTTGATCCTCAATCCTCTTTACGCCCTTGAGCACATACGGCCATTTTTCCAGTTACTTAAAAATTACTTTTATCTGAAAGAAAAAATGTACTTCTTGGTATTAGATTACTGGTAGTAGGCTTCTAAATATACTTATCCACAGTACATATCATTATATTTAGCAGTATTAAATAAATTTAAAATCTGCATAATCTTTAACATAATCTGATGCACAAAATATATAAGGATTATACATGGTAAATATTTTATAACTTATAAAGAATTTTAATTAGTTATTCTCATGAATACATGTAGTATCTTCAGAAAACTACACAAAGTAAACAATATTACAGCTTATAACACTTCTAGTCCAAACATGATATAACAAACTGAGATAACTAAGAAAAACTATACCTCAAGGCAATAGGCTATTTAATCCCTTAAATACAATTTTCACTACACAAAGACAATGCAACATTTTTCGTTAAGTTGTGTTAAGCTGTTCAGTTGACCAAAGAAGGCACTCTCTCAAATGTCAGACCACCGTGTTTTACTCACTGACTCACATAATTTCAATCAGTTAAGTTAGCAAACCATTGATGAATAATCAGGGTTAATTTGCCCCTTTAGACAATCAGTTTCTCTGTTTCTGTTGTGCTCACTGATAATTGGTTCTTGTATATTTGTCACATCATTGCCATAAGTTGCCGACGAGCTGGACTGGTAGACACTTTGATTTTTTGGTGCAGAGCTGATTGTACAAGATTGAAGACACCAGCGAATGTTCCCAAGAAACTTCTCAGTAAAAAAGCAGAAGAGAAGAAAGTTTGCAAACCCTGGAGCGTTATCTCCAATGCCCTTAAATTAAAATTAAGACAATAAATCAATTAATTAATGATTAATTTGACAACTAACAATGAATGATATAAGTAAATTTATACTTGTAACATTCTTAGCTAAGTAATAATAGAATAATAAAAACAGGAAAATCATCAGTTATTGAATGATTCATTTCTTTTTTGTTGTTGTTGTCATTGTTTGTTTGTTTGTTTGTTTGTTTGTTTGTTTTTGAGTATCCCTGACCATTTGGGGGGCTCAGATAAAGAGAGAGATCATTTCAGCCAACTCCAGAGGTTACACCTGTAGAAAAACTCAGGTTTGAAAATGCAGGCACAGAAGGGATATTGTGAGTTCTCATACACTCAATGAAGACAATAAGTGACTGAAAGCTGTCTCAAATTTCATTTAGTTTTCTTTTGTTAATTAGCAAGTTCATACTTCACGCACAGTGGAGTTACGTTGCATGTGGGAAGTTTGGAGAACACTAAAAAGTGTGAGAGTTGCTTGAGGCAATAGTTGTGAGAGCTACTCTTAGCTTCTTGAGCACCAGCCCCTCTGGAACACCACTTCAATCAACAACTTGTTCTAGTTGCCCGTGTGTGTGACTAAAAGGCAAGTGGATTCATAGGCTACAAATATGTGTATGGGTTGCTTAATTAGACCACAATGGAGTGTTTACTGAGTCACTGGAGTGACCGAAAGCGCATGCCTAATAAGTTTTAACTGTACCTTGATTGTAACACTGACCTGCAAAATAAGTAGCCAGTCATATGACTTAGAATCTGGTCCATCAGCAATTAACAGGAAAAATCGTATGGTACCCCACATGCGCAAGAAGACAAATATCAATGGAACAAATATCAACTTCCTTTCTGCCTTCTGAGCCTGTACAACAGTGCTTTGGGTTAAAACTCTGCTCTTGTGATGAAGCTGGGGAGAAAGATTAGGTTTATTAATGTGTTTGATTCATTATGCCCAAATTTATAAATGTTTTGAGCCCTACATACACCTATATGGTCCCAAATACACATTGGAATCCTGATTTTTCGAATCTTCAAGGAAAACGAAATTGGTTTGAAAAATCGCTCAGTTGGAGAAATCAGGAATAAAACTGCAGTGTTCAACTGGGGAAGGAAACAATTGTTGGTTTGAGTTATCAGGAGGTTCTAAAAATCAACTGTTTGAGAAATCAGGATTCAACCGCAGTTATTTATTAGCATTCTCTCTAATCTCAAACTCATTTAATCTTCAACCTGGTTTGTTATCTCAACCTAGTGTCACTGTCTCACACAATTTTAATTTCCAGTTACCAAAGTGCAGGAAGTAACTAGATTTTGCTGTGAATTATCACTACCCTTTACATTAAGCCCCTCCCTCCCCCCCCCCCCTTAGACACTGAAGGGGGGGGGCAATTAGTGTAGAGATCTACAGGAAGAGCAAAACAATTTCTTTTTGATAAATAGCTGTTATTACAGTTATCAATTGTTTGGCATACAAATGTATCAAGAGTCAATTCTGCTTTTTTGTTATATGGCATGTGTTTGTAGCCAATCTAATGTGCACTCTGATTGGCTAACCGTAGGGCATTATTCTCCCATGCATAATGCCCATGGGCCAATTATGGGCCTGCAAAGACTGAGCTAAAAGCTATATATTAAACAACTCAGGTATTATTTATTTACCTCGAACATTCGGTCTTTACGGGAAAATCTGAAACCTCAACCTTGCCATATTGACCTCACTATCGCTCAGTGCTCTGGATGCTTGTGCAGGCTATTGCTTGGTCAATACAGCATGGTCTTGGTTTGAGATTTTCCCATAAAGACCTCACTCTTGGCTAATAAGGAATTAGTATTGACCCATTCGCCATTCATCTGTATGCCTTTTTCAACAAAAGAATATTTGACCTCGACCACAGACTCAACTCTAATAAACAATTAACAATTGGATTATGAGCTCAAGATTTCTATGAGATGATAGCTGATGAGGCCAAAGGCTGAATCAACTATCACCTGAAAGAAATCGAGAGCAAATAATCTAATTGTTTTAGTAGAATTCTAACTGAAATTTCCTTCAAATAACAATTCCAATTATTTCTGGTTTTAGTGCTTCATGCTTTAGAGAATTCGTGCGAACTGAACTGTCAATTTGGTATTGTGTACTTGCACACGCTCTTATCAATTTCTTTCAAAAATTTCAAGCTTTTGCAATTCAAGTAAGTAAGTAAGTCAAGTTTATTTTGTATATACGCTTAGCTTTTGTGAGAAAACTCACCAGATAGGTCTCACCAGGTCTCGGACGGGCACCATGGGCTGATAGTGTCTCTCCGCGGATGAACACTATCCCATCACATGATCAATTTAAGCCAATAAGAATCGGAGAAAATTAGTGGTGAACTAATGGCCGATAGTGCGCAATAGCTCAGCCAATCAGATTACAGCACTTGCATTAGTATACTAGTAGAATTCTACTAACAGCTTTAGTAGAATTCTACTAGTATACTAATGCAAATGCTGAGCTACTCGTATACTTTTAGCCATAAGAATGCAATAGCTTTCGGTCGTCCACAAAATGTGACGTTTTTTGGAAGAAAGTTTGGATGTAAATGGATAATTAAATTTCTGAGAAGACTAAAAGAAGGAGATAAACAGATTCTTGACTTTAAAAACTTGGAATTATTGAAAAACCAATGCGCGCACATAAACAACTGCAAATTTACCAAGGACGATTCAAGACATGTGACTTTGTTAAAGTGTAAAGTTCAAAAATGCGTCGAAAAATATTTGGAAATCATTATTTGCGATAACTTGAGTTAGAATTCTACTATTACAATTAGATTATTCGCTCTCGATTTCTATGAGGCATTATAGTTTACCACTAAATTTTCTCCGATTCTTATTGGTTTAAACTGATCACGTGACGCAATAGTGTTCATCCGCGGAGAGACACTGTCAGCCCATACATACCCGTCCGAGGAAAATACCCGGATGGATAGTACTTGTCTGTGAAAATATTTATGTCTGCAAGCAGGCTTACAGGAAATAAACAATTGAATTTATAATGAGAGGGTCTTTTTTGTTTTCTTTTTCAAATTTTACGTTTGGCTTTCACGGCTTTCATCTAAAAAAGTTGAAAATAATTCAATATGATTTTTGAATTGGCGCACGGAAGAAAATTTAGTGGTGTACAATAAAGACAATAGAGTGTTTATGTCTCGGAACTATCGGTCTGATAGTTGCCCCTTGGAAATTTGATGTTCTTAAAACTAGCACATTTGCCCGAGAAGCGAAGCTTCGAGGGCAAATATTTGTTTTAAGAACATCAAATTTCCGCGGGGCAACTATCAGCCAATAGTTCCTCGACAGAAACACTCTATTGTTTAAATAGTTGATTCTACGGCCTCACCAACTATCACCTCATAGAAACAGTAGTCCCGTATCACACTGAACGAGCTTTGTGATTGGCCAATTCGTTAACTGTTGTAGCAAGCGTAGCAGAGTATTTATTGGTTGATTTAACAATAGTAACCGAACGGAGCACGCACGGTCTATAAGCGCCAATCAGAACGTCGCTTTACTGAGGTACGACATTACTCCATAGAAATCTCGAGCTCATAATCTAATTGTTAATTATGAGTGCCTTATACATGACTTCTAATATAAAATATAATTAATTGAAAAAAAAATATTATTACTTAATTTACAGTTTCCACATTGTTGTTACCTCTTTCTTCATATTCTGTTTAAGCAAAGCGTAGAGTACAGCAATAACGACAGATGCAATTATTTCCCACAATTTTCCAGCCAACAGCATCCAGAACACTTGGTCACTCCAGTTCAAGTTTATCTTGACCCAACACCATCCTGCAGAAACCTTGCTACCATTGTCTCCAAGCTTATGCAATGATGCGGCAAGGGTTACGATTAATAAAGGAATTCCCCACGAACAAACATGAAAAACGTACATTAACCTCTCAGCTAAACGCGATTTCTTCATGCAGACGGAGATGTACAAATACACAGCCATTGAAACCGTCCAGAAGAAAGAGCACAGCACTGAGAGAGTTCCGATTACGCTTTGCACAAGACAAACTTGCGGGTTCTCACTTCCAGATAACCAAAAATTCGTGACTGCAGCGATAGTTGCCACGCACGTGAAGAAGTCTGCAATGGAAATGTAAACAAGAATTCGCCTTGAGGTTGTTCGAATATCCTTCCACATGAAGAAAGAAATGACGATGAAAACTGTGCCAAAAAGAGAGAGAACAGAGGTTATTGTCGTCAAAATTTCATTGGCCATATTACGGTCTTCCATTTTCTCCCGTTGAGTGCGTTGAACAAATGAAAATGTAACGCTGCCAATATTAGATACAGATACACCGAAGTTATGAACGAATAATTGCGTTAAGAACTTTGAACAACTTCAATAACTTTTTCGCAACCAGAAATCTGATATTATCAGTTGAGAAATAGGCCTGTAAACTTCGTGCGTAAAATAAGCTCGTCTCAGCATGCGTCACGTCTAGCCGTCACGTACACAAGGGCATTCAGGACAGTACAGTGGTGTCAACACTCTGTGTAAAATAAGGAAAGAAAACAACGAAGAGTTAACTTTTGTCTCCTGTGCCATCCCTTTACGCGAATTACATGGAAAACCGCTACCTGCATGTCCTGCAAAACACGGGAGCTTTGCGCAAATATTTTGAACGCAATCCGAAAACTCGCCCAAATCTCTAAATTTCTTGCTTCCACCAAACCAGACAAACATAAAACGAAGTCGAAAGAACTTTTACAAATTGGCAGAATTTGTTTTCGAATACTTCACGCACGGTAACGGCAACCGGAGAATGTTTGTGTCTTTTGCAAAATCATTTCTCGCAACATGACCCCACCAAGACTAATGCATCAGTCAATTCCTGCAGTGCCCATCCCCCCCCCCCCCCCAACCGCGGTACATTTGCTCAAGTTCTCAGTCCCGGGGGTGGGGCATCCGCAATTTTATCGCGGCCCAGGGGCTGGGCATTTGCGTACCCCGGGGCGACTCCCGGGCATTCGACACACGTGTTTTGGAAAGTTCATCGGGAAAGACGAGGCGTTTGTCGAACAATGGCTTGTCCGTCAGGGACTAGAGAAACTTGTTTTTAAAGTTATGTTTTCTTGTAAGCATATAAATATAAGCGACACGGTGAACTATATTTTGTTTATCACAAAACAATAACGTAAACTGACGTGAACACGACTATTTCGCATTTCGCATTCAAAACTAGCCTAGCATTTTAAATTTTAAATTCATGAAAGTGGAGTTAAAATACTTAAGGTTTGCGAATTCAAATGATGCGATCTTCAAGACAGATCTTGCGAGCTTAAAATGCAATGCATCATCATTTAAAATGTCTTGATTCTTCACAGAAAAAGTAGCCTGCGAATACAGGCGCCTATCATCGCTCGCGGCTGGGGGCACGTCCGCCGCAATGCCAGCTATCCTCTAGCAAACTGTTAAAAAACAAATATAAAGAATTAAATATAATCAGAATCAACTAACACGTACTGTTGTCCTTGAAGTCTTACGTTGCATTAAAATACTGAACAGTTGACCGTTTTATTCACTGATCAATTAAAAAACTGCGGAGGTGTTGGAAGGCGACGATCCCGGGGACGGGGCATTTGCCCTCTTTCTTCGTCCCCACCCCGGGGCATTTAGACAGCTTATGTTTCCCCACCCCGGGGAATTTGCCAATTTTTTTTAAAAAATGCTAATGCCCGGGGGTTAGCCCGGGGGGGGATGGGCACTGCTGGAATTGACTGATGCATAAACCGTTGTCCCAGGGCGGCCTGGTCAGGCGCCATACGACGTTCACACTCCCCTCCCTCTCCCATGTGGGTTTTTTGACACGGCAAATCTTGTAGTTAACAGTACCCTCCCATAGCTCCCAATTCTTATCGTGGAGAAAAACTGCAAACTGCGTTCAAAATGCTTGCGCAGAATTGCCTCCCTTGTGAAAGACGTTAAATGGATCTTTTACTGATGTCACGCTTTCCGAATTGTTAAAAACAAAAAATGAGCATCACCGCTTGATTTATCATGCCAAATTTCTCGTTCGCTGATAATATTTGGCTCATTTTTATTATCAATAAGAGTACAGTAGGATAAAATTTTAATTTATGCCAGCTTTCAAGTTAAAATAATTTTCAGCTGTCAAATTGTCAACTTTTTAACCAATGAGATTTTATGGACTTTTTAAAGTAGCCAATCAAAAAGTGAGAAAAGCTATTGATAATGTTTGCGTCATTTTGAATAAAATTCACTTTATCTTTGTTTACGGCAAGTTTACGGCGTCTTGTCCCCTTATTTATTCCCAGCATTTGACCATTTATTTGGGTCTTGTTATCATGAAAAACAAATTGACATCAGTTTTTTATGCGTCTGTCTTATCATTGATGATAAATTTTGTCATAACATTGTCAAAGTTCACTGCAGAACCGCTTGTCTGCGGCTTGTGGTTCCACAGCCACTTTGACAATGTTATGATACAATTTATCATCAATAAGAGGACAGATGCATAAAAAACTGGCGTCAATTTGTTAATTCGAATCTGTTGCAAACTCATGTAAACTGATAGGACCCCAAACCAGAAGCCCAAACTTTCCACAAATTTTTAAGAAGTATATATATGCCAGGTGGCAATAAAAAGACAGGGACTCTTCCAGAAAATTTTTTCAACTTTAATAGAAGAACACGTTACTTTTTATGGGTTCATGTTTCAGTTCGGTTTATAGATGGGCTTGAGAGTGGCTTGGGGTGCGAAAATCTCATTTTCCTGCACCCAATAAACTAACTAATGCCAACATTAAAAAGCCAGTCAGATTGCATGATCGAGGGCAGGATATGCATATTTCATTAGATAGAAAAAAACAATCCCAAGTGTTGAGAAAAAAATTGCAACCCTAGAGATCTCCTGTCTATCAAGTTCACAACATACCGTCACACCTGCCAACCCCCAGAGTATAAAAACCTGGAAACGGCTAGAAATCTTTGCATTGTAAGAATATAATTTTCAACAATGTCTGAATACTCTCCAAAAATCACCCGAAGGCCTTCTGAATGTTCCGGACGTCTCTCGAAAATAACAAAATTAATGAAAAAATTTAAGAAGAGCCACAGTAGGAAATTCCCAGGAGATTTGATGCTCTAACCGGGAGACTGGGAGATTTGATGAAAAACTTGGAGACTCTGGGAAAACCAGGAGAGTTGGCAGGTCTGTACTGTTTACTTGATTTTGCTCATAGCAGGAGCATCCTGCTCATAGTTAGTCTTCTTTGGTGCCATTTTTGAGGGGTTTTTGTGTAAAAAAAAAAAATACCCCTTAGTCAGTGGGTCTGGGGTATGTTATCATCAGGTCAGTGGATCAATGGATGAGTGAGAGATGTGTGTATGTCACACCAATCAGACTGGAACTACTATAAACAACCAATCAAATTGCCACTTGTTAAGGTGAATCATGTGTGTGGAGATTTCATCCTGATTTTACAACGGCCATCTTTGTTTTTCTACAAACAGAAGCAAGTATTTTTCTGACATTTCTGATGCTTCATTTACTATGGTTGAGCCCAGGACTTTGTGGATGGGTTTCAAAAGAGTTGACAGAATTCGATAATCAGCCGAAGAATCATAGTCTTTGGAATACACTAACATGTCATCAAGGCTTTGACCCGGGAAATTTTGAATAAAGCAAGTCTTAGCCGCTCAGTAACTTCTCAATTCTAGGACAGGAATGATTGTTCTTAGTGCAAAATGTACATTGGGATTTCATCCATGATGGTATTCCCCAGGCTCCCATCAATATTATTTGCATGACCTGCAGTTCACGAAAAAAGAATTGAGTCCAAACCATTTATGTTTGCACAAAATTTTTCAGTTTGTGAATGCAAGTTTCAGTTAAGTAACGCTGTTCACAGAGTAACACTGTCTTCTCAATGAGACATTCCTTGGAATTGATACTGAGATATATCCTCATTTGAAGTGGTTTTCTCTGTCAAAACCAAAGAAATTACGGACAGCTAGTTATGAATTGGTTGCGATTAAAACTGACGAATCAGTGACTCTTGTTCACACGGTCAGAATAAACAAACAAGAAGCCAATCTAGCGGCAAGTCCAGACCAAATCTAAGGGCTTTTAAGGGCCTGTTTACAAGGAGGGAGGGTTTCCCTAGTAAGCAGGTTAACCCTAGCTGGAGGGCAAAAGATAGCCCGGGTTTACAAGCAAACTTTCACAGGTAGGGTAACCCTACAACCCAGGACAACTTGATGTGTGGTTACACTCAAAGCTTCTGGAAACATTATTAGAGAGTTAACACAGGTAGGCGGGTTAATCCTACCTGGAATGTTTACAGGGAGAAAGTTAACCCGCCTGCCAGGGTAACCCTAGCACGCAGATAGGGTAACCCGCCTACCTGGGTAACCCTAGCTGCCTTGTAAACCCGACGAAGAAAAAAATAGGAAATGTGTGAGTGCAAGGGTAACCCGCCTGCTAGGGTAACCCTCTCTCCTTGTAAACAGGCCCTAATTCACAAAAAAAAAAAAAAACTCTTGTATTGCCATGCTTGCACACTAACTCACTACATTAAAACCAAAATTGGAAATCTGCCATCCCTACATTAATTTCTCTCACACGTAAAAGTAACTCAAACTGATTATTCATGCAATTCGTACAATCACAAAATACCATGCAGATAACTGAGGCAGTACCACTTGTATTTATTTCCATTTTTATTTTTTATTGACCTTTCAGCTGCAACATTTTATGAGTTTTTGAACAAAGAATCTTAGGTATATTACTGGCCATGTAAAATTATGATTTGCAACTACCTGGATTAGGAAAGACCTCATTCAAATTGTTTCTCTGAATATAAATCATTTCTGCAACATCAGTCCATTTGTCAAAATTAAAGTACAATCATTTAACATCACCTTGATAGCGAAAAACTACATTCAAATCTTATTTCAACACACAGTTGCACTAACAATACAACTACAAAACTAGTTTCATTTATGACCTCTTAATTTAGTGCCCATAACAGATTCAAATCCAAGGTGACCTCATGTAACCATGCATGAAAAATAAAACTTGATACCACAAGTTAAACTATAAGTAATTTTCATTTTTTATTTTGGTCTATGTATTTATTTATTTACTGGTTTATTTCTGTCTTATTATTATTGTTTCTATCTGGTTATATTGTCAGTTGTTATTATTCAGCATCAAGTTTTATTTTTCATGCATGGTTACATGAAGTTATCCCAAATACAAATCTTTACTGGCAACCAACTGAAGAGGTCACAGATGAAACAAGTATTGAAGTTGTATACACTATGTAACTATGTATCGACGCAAAATTTGAACGAAGCTTTCCCCAAATCAAGATGCTGCTCAGTAATCATACTTTCTTGCTTTAACAAGTAGAACTTTGTAAAGGAGGCTGTTGTACATGGTTTACATGTATATGTTCCCACAACGTCCATAGAGGGGTGAAGCCACATTTTTCTATGTTTTCTTCCTTAAAGACTAGAGCAGGGCTTGATTGATGATTGCTGTAATTCTCATCACTGATTTGATTGATAAGAGACTGGCACTGTAAGGAGAAAACCAGTGGTTGATCACTTGGCCATCTCAGTCACATTTGTCCAACTGTATAAATGCCACATACTCAACAACCATTTTTTGAAAAAAAGTACTTGTTCCTTCAATCACTGATCTCCATTGCTTTCCATTTCTAACAGTTTGGAAGTGATTACGTTTATTGCATTTAGTGTAATGGTGAGTTGGGAAAGGCTTGACCGTCTTCTAAGGATTGTGTTAGACTGGGATCCAGTGGAATAGAACCTACAAAGAAGGAAAAAAATATTTTTTCAAGAGCTGAAAGCAAGATATAGCTAGACGACTCTCCTCTGTGAAAACTGACTGATTCCAATGTCAAATTGAACACGTCACATCAGTGGGAATTTTCTGCAATTTGCAATGACCCCTAGTCCTAGACTAGATCACAAACAGTTTGTTCTGTGCTTTGACTTTGATAAGCTTAACAAAACAAAGAATTTGATTGACATTCCTTAAGCTTCCAGCAAACAAGACCATTGCATTTCCAGAAATATACTTCACTGCTTCAATGATACTAAATTTAAATATGTAGACAAGTGCAATACATTGTGAAAAGACCATTTTCCATGAAACATGATCTAGATTGCCCCTCACCGGTCTATCCCCTTCCTGTGTATTCACCTATGATAGAAACTATTTTTACCTAAACATGGAACATCACAGCTCTTTGCCAAGGCTTCACCTCCTCCTTTTGAAACACTTTTGTGCATTCCTAAAAGAAAGAAATTGGAATATTATTTCACACTGACGATGAAGGTACACTATAACAGTCAAAAGTACAACAAGTTATACATGTAGTATAGTAAATATTCTTTTTAATATCATGTAAAGGAATAGTCCCCTGCACACATGCATTTTGCATGGACTTGTCAAGCAGTGGTTCCTTCCAGATACTGTAGGTGTGCACTGAAAGGTCTTAAAACCCTGACCGTATTTAAAGATGAAGCAAAAGATACTGATACTCCGTTTAAGGCCCAAACCAAGAAAAATGGTATCCAATTCAAGGAAAAAACAAAAACTATGAATGGCATGAATGGGTCAGCTGTATTTCACTTCTGTGACACTGGAAGTTTAAAAGCATCAAGTGTAGAACTTATTTTCTGTTTATCCGGGCATTTACACACTGCAGTGTTAGCAGTCACAATTTAGGTAGATACCCTGTCTAAAGATCACTGTGAATGCAATTAATGTCAACAGGGGCAAAAATGATACCCTATTTAAGGATTGAGAACCTCAAAAATTATACCCTATCCCATGACACAAATCTACATAGCCCATACATAGGAGTACCCCCCCCCCCCCACTTGGGTGTTTCCTCCAAAGAGCATCTGTATAGGAGGCTAACACTTACAATACAATGAGGACAGACAAATCCACTCATGTTCTCCACCACTCTAGGATTGGGATTTTAATTTTCTTGCAGAATGTTGGTTCTCTTCTGACATCAGACACTGCCACGCCCTGAGAAACAACAGAAATGTTATTCAAAAATCCATGAAAATGCCAAGTATTACATACTAGTTCATTCTGGTAAATGTCTTGCAAATCTTTATTAAGCAATTGAAGATGGAGAATTATCCCATGCCCAGGAACAACTCCTGATATTTTTCTTTGAGAACAAAGGGAAAAAAATGAGGGTTAAAATTTCAAAACTGAAGACTAATTTTGCCAATCAACTGATGCTAAACCAATCTTAGGTTTTGACCAAACAATGATTAGAGCCAATTCCACCTGAATTGATTGGCTATTAAAAGGCTAGTAAATGCCCAAGTGAAAGGCTGGCCTTTCTTCAATGCTCTCAGGGCTAAATCAACAATGTACTATGTAGTCAGAATACACAAATTTTAGCAAATGTAAACTTTCCGAAATCTGAATAAGGCTTACTAATAATTGACAACATTTATAAATAAGTACTTTAATATGCATACCTGAGGGGTAGTGACAAAAATTGCTCCATCTGGATTGTAATGTCACAGATTTTCTACTGACTGTAATCATTTATGTGCTCATCAGATGTTCCTGGATTGAACAAAACCAATCTTAGAACACAGCAATAATGATAGGACTACACTGCATACTACAAAATGACTGTTCACTATTGTACTATCAGCAAAGTTAACAATAAAAAGTATATCTACTTTGATCAGGGGAGGTCAACTCCAGTCTCCTAGTATGGAGTATTGTTACCTCTCCCTTAAATGTCCTTAATGGGGAGCTAGCCTACTGCTGGATGCCCCCTTGTATCCCTGTATTTTTGCAGGTCAGGTTGGCCAACAACTTGTTAGTACTCATTTCTCCTCCTATGTGATGAGAGACATTGCAAGTCAAGTCTCTAACCTAAGAATGCAGTACAAAGACCCATGAACAGGCCTTGACTCCAGACTTGTTGATCTACAGTGTATGACATTAACCACTGGGCCACTGTCCCTCACACATCAGTACATCACAAGCCTCTGAAAATACCATTTTATATACATGTAGTTGTCATACCTGAAGGTGTATCAGTAAGCTGGAAATCCAGGTCACCCCAACACATATCCGATAGAAACTACTTGATCATTGCTAAAAAAAAAAACATACCAGTAACTGTCACTTGAGAACTCAAAGTCTACAGAATCTGCTCCATTTTAAAATCATTAATAAAAGTACATTGCAGACAGTATGGTGCACTGCCCTGGAACAAAGTTGTTTTAAAATAATAGTAAAACATTTTGCTGATTTCAAACATCTTCCTTTCATTCAAAAGCTCAGAAAAGCCACAGTGTTTCCAGAAGTGGTTGCATAACTTTTGTACAAATAGTGTAGTGTCACGTAAAAAATTTTGTAATTTATATATCAACTAGACGTAATACTGCCCCTAAAAAAGAAAACTAAGTATTGTTTGCTCACTATCAATAAAGCCTAATTACGGCTACCTTTAGTTAGAAAACATATTTTTTTAGGTTTCCTACATTTTAAACTAAGGTAATTTTGTGCATTACAAAAAATGAGTCAACATGTGGTGGCACAGCTCCTTGAAGTGATTTCAGGAGAGTTTCACTGATGGTGAGACACTCAGATCTAGCTTTGATTAAAAAGCTTGAACAGGTAAATCAAAAAATATGTATTAAGTAAAGAGCATAAAGGAATAAATACCATTTTCCTTAGGTCCTCTCCACAAGACAGCATCACTTCTGTTATTTAACAAGAAACCAGTTGACATAACAGCCAGTCGTTGGTCCTTGTCTGTGTAAACTGGAACCCAACTAAAAAGAAAGGTTCACTCTCAGTGGTCTTTAGAAAATACTTGTAAACATCTTCGACAAGGAACATAGGCAAGCTTTGATGTCAATAACATAACAGCTGATCCTATAAAAAAATTTAGAAAGTGAAGTATATATATGAAAAGTGTAATAATTAAAACACTGGTCTAGAGCATTTATACTACAAATAATCTAAATTTTGTGAATTAAAAGACTTCCCAAGGCCAAGCAAGTCCACCCAAAAAAGTTACAAGGACGTGAGGTACATGTGGTGGCCCCTGACAAACCAGCATTCCATGTAGGAGAAGCTGCAATACTTCAAGTCAGTTTCTTGCTATCATACTGGAGATATGGAATTCTCCTGTATTGAGCCACCAAAGTTCAAAGACACTCTTTTACTGTTACACATTAAACACAAGTGTGAGTGTTGTTACACGATATAGATTAAAGTATATACATAATGTAGTGAATGGCTCCCACAGAAATTAAGGCTTCAGAAGATGATCCTTTATATTATCACTCACCCAGCAGAACGCTGGTGTATATCTTTTCCCTCTACAGTCATCATCCTTGGAATACTTGGTCCACACAAGTCAACATGCAGTAAGAGGTAACACAAAGATTAGCCATTTATCGTGATCAAAGCAGTACTGCTATAATAATACATTTTACAAGACACTTCTCTGTTACCAATGGCAGATCCACAGATTTTCACCGGGGTGACTCTGGGGTAAGGCAGGGAAAGACAGAAGGTGCTGGGAGGAAGGCAAAGTGAACATTTTGAATCCAAGACAGGATTTTTCCCTAAGAGCTGCCAGTTCACACATCATGTGGCCAATACCATAAATATTCTGATAACAAATCTCTCTCCCAAACATAAAACAAGACCAATCCAAAACATAGAAAATTTTCTGATAAAGCTTCTCCACCCCCCCCCCCCCCAGCCCCTCCCACTGCATATGAATCAATGCCTTAATGCAGGTAAAGGTAAGTCAACAGAATGCAAAGATTTCCGCTTACCTTCTTTCCTTTGCTGTAAAGAGTCCATGCTATCTGTGTCGTAAACAGTACTTTTACCAACTCCTCCTTTATCAACTAGAATCACATGCTCACGTGCTCCGACTGACCTGAAATTTACAAACAAAAACCACATTACTCAGTGAGAATTACAGTCAGCGCTTTCGCTGTACTTGCCTACTTGGACTCTAGAGAGAGAGGACAATTCCAACAATGTCGCTAAGCATGCGTCTTTAGCGGTGATGGACAAAACACTGACCCCCAATCCATGGACCACCCTCAATGGACTTATACCAAAAGGGACCAGCTTAAAATGGACTACCCAAAAGGACTACCCTAAGATGGGCTACCTCTAAAAATAATATAATAACGCCAGCATAATATAACAATAATAAAGCCAGCAACCAGTGCTTTTCTCAAATGCATTGTAAACATTCAGATTCAGGCTGTTTGCTTACAAATTATTTTGGACACATTTTCCAGCGCTTTTCCGTGGAGGAAGCTTGAATTGTATTCGAAAAATACCATAAAAGGACTTATACTTCGGCCTAGTTTTACCTCAAAGAAAAAGAATAAATACACCCTTTGTGCAAACAGCAATTTTTAACACATTCGTTGCACGACAATACTCACCGTCCGCCATCTTGAATTTGAGAAGGAAACTGCTGATCATCCCTTGGTACAGTCGGCTCAAGAAGCTTTCCTGCTAGCTGAAAGGTCATCCTCGGAGACCCAGGAGCAGTTAGTCGGGACGACGCGATATTTTCGGGCGACGCGATATTTTCAGGCGAAAGTTTACATCAAGAAGTAAACTTTCGCCCGAAAATATTGCGTCGGCCGAAAATATCGCGTCGTCCCGATTAACTGCCCCTGGGTCTCCGAGGATGCTGAAAGGTTGGCGTCAAATGTCAGTCATCTTCCGCCTTCAGCCTAATCGCCCGGGGATTAAGCTGAGGGTGGGAGATGACTGGCATTCCAGGCTACTGAAATATGTGCAAAACCACAAATGGGGTCAGGGACCGCGGAGGGGGAGGAAGGGCTATAGCCCTGCCACTTACTTGATTGGGTTGAGTTGTTTAGGGCTCCAGTCCAGATGACATGAATTTTGCTACTAGAAAGTAACAAAACGGCGGAACAGTGATCCCTTATGGGGTAATTATATCCCACGAGTCATCTGAATTTTTCGGTATAAAAACAAGCCTTCAGGTGAGTGTGTATACTAAGAAAATACAAGTGTCTTGTGAGATATTCCTCGGTATACCACTCGAAAGGGACAGACAGTGCTCGACTTCCCGAAATAGTCGGATTACCGAAGATGTTCGAAAACGTACGATTTCCCTAGCGGTTACCGAAGATGTTCTATTTGCCGAATTAGTCGGATTTCTGAAGATGGTCTGCTTTGGCTCTAAATTGATTTTCCTAACTAGTCAGATTTCCGAAGATATTCTGCACATGCTTCGACAGAGCTCGTCTTGCCGAAATAGTAGATTTCCGAAGATGTTCGACACTCTTCGATTTTCCCAGAGATTACCAAAGATGTTTCATTTTCCGAATTAGCCGAATTTCCGAAGGTTATCTTCTTTGGAAGTGTTACTCGATTTTTCCCAATCACTCGGATTTTCGTGGAGGTTACCGAAGGTTACCGAAGATGTTCTCTTTGTCGAATTAGTCGGATTTCCAAATATTGACTTCTTCGACAATGTTCGATTTGCCATATAAGTCGTATTTCCGAAGGTATTTTGCGCATGATTTGACAGTGCTCGATTTGCCAAATTAGTCGGATTTCCGAAGATGTTCAACAAAGATTACCGAAGATGCTCTTTTCGCCGAACTAGGCGGACTTCTCCGACAGTGCTCGATTTTCCGAATTAGTCGGATGACCGAAAGTACCGAAGATGTTCGACAACGTTCCATTTTTCTAGGAAGTCCGAAGTTTACCGACGGTCACAAAAGATCGGATGAGTAAATAATGAATGATACCGTGAGTGAGTTCCTGTCTTCATTTCCAGTTCTAGCTACAATGCGTTTAGGCACAGTTCGGAGGATTCAAACACACATAACGAGGCTTCGATTGACTCCGGAATAAACGTGGTATCGAGTCCAATCAAAAGTTAGAAATAGTCATAGAGAGCTATTTTTCACGCATTCCAAGACTCTACAGCCCTATATTGCTTGACATAGCCACAGATAGGCCTATATAGCTCTACACAACTATATACTTTCATACAACTGAGCTGATATGGCCCTACCGAGAGCCGTACATCTTCCTGATAGTGACACAAAGTCCTTAGTAAACTCATAAAACCATATACCACCAAACTTTAAGCTTGGTTACATTCCAGAAAATAACTTTAAAGTACAATTGCATTCAAAACCTTGCAGTCCTACAGAACTATACATAAATAGATATTACCCATTGTTTTACATAGTCCAGCATAGCATTACATATAGGTTATTGACTAAGCGTAAGGTCAAGAGGACTGCTGGATATTAGCCAAGTTCTTTGTTCGTTGAGGCCAGGAAATCGCACAGACTTCGCCGTAGAGAACACCACAAGGACGCAGACAGCAACTTTTTTCTGTCTTATGTAATTTATAACAAGTCAATAAACTGTTTAGAAACAACAAAAGAAAATAATCAGTAACTTAACTACAACCCCACAAATTTTAGCGTAACTTCATCACTATTCATAAATTTTCTTTTCATGACGAAGTTCTTCTCATTCTCGATTAACCCAATAACTAAATTTCTTCTTCATGCAGAAAAGAGAAAGACAACAAGCAAACGCTGCTTAAGCACACTTGTCCACTTTGATGTAAGAACTACTCCTGACCTTGTCAGTGCTTCTGGAGGTAAAAAAGTGTAATATCAATTCAATAGCCAATGGCATTATTGCTGTATAGGAACATGAATTGCTTAAAGCTGAATACTAAACAGGAAATAGAGGCTCATCTGCTCCAATTCGTGGTTGATCATACAATCGGATATTGTGTCCACATTTCTTCCTTCCTCTAAGTTATTGAGAAGTACAACTAGCTCTCGAAAAACCCAGATCAAGTGTTTATTCATTCTTTTAGAATTTTGACTGCAGAAAAAAAAAACAACAACAGAAACGACAACCTGCAGCCCCAGCTTGAATACAGACACAGTCCTCGGGGGGTCCATATGAGCCAGAAGCGCTGAGGCAGTACAGGAACGGTCAGAAATCAACCACCCGATTCCGACACTCCATCCAGACTCATGTTTCCAGTGGATTGTCGCATGGTACTCATGATACCTGCGTGCTGTGTCCAACAGGATAGGTTTCCAACTTGCGAGCACGGAATGACTAGTCGACCTCTCGACTGCAACCACACCTCTGGACGTGAAAGTAAAACAAGCACTAAGAGGAGCGCACGAAACTCTCCACCCAGCTTAGGAATGCGTATTGCCGTCTGCGATCATTCCGCTTTTAAAATGGACATTTTATTAGCTCGTTTTAGCACTGATCTCGGATTTTTCTAAGAAACAAGTCGATACCTGTGTCCTTATTTACTTATCCTATCGTTACCAGAATTGTCCTCAGCCGGGTTGCTCTCAGGAAAGACTTTTCCGCTTTCCATCTCACTGGAAGGTCTTCTCAAATTTCCTGTTTCCTTGAATTCATCTGTTCGAGACATTCCGCCTAGGAATCACTCCAGTTTTTCCACAGTATGGATCCTTATAAGCCACCACTGAACCAGGCTGATGATCAGTAGACTGATATGCATGCAATGTACGTACTGCACAGTAATCAGCGCTTCAAGGACTAATCTAGAGAAAAATAGGTGTTTAGATTAATAATTTACAAAGGAAAACTAAGTTTAAACGTTTTATAATTACATGTTGTCTTCGGTCTCTTCGTATCCTGTCACAAAGAGTTTTTATGAAAAATGAAACTTATTTACGAAGAGTGGTAAGGGTAAATGTGCGAGAGTCATCTCCTCGGATAAAGTAACTGCTTTCCATACACTCGATTTCTAACTCAAGCATTTTAATATAATTTTCAGATCATTGTTCCACGGTTCTGATGTTGAAGCTTTCCTAGGAAAATTAAACATTGAGTTTTTGCTGGCACTGTGAATTGTTGTTGAGCCCGAAAGTCACTGAGAGTAACTTTCTTAAGAGATTGTTTAGTCTTTTAAAATATCATATGACCAGTAAAATGGCCAGAAATGGTTCTAGAATAAAGTTTAATCCATTTGCTGATTATAGAGAACGAGAAACTCGTCCTTACCTCTAAGAACGCTTTTTCCATTGCACCTGCCTCTCTTATCTGTCTTCGCATACTTCAACATGGTGACTGCATCTAAATGTCTCACCGGTGAAGAAGAAATTAAGGCGGATTGCATCGTTCAGCATCGGTCATCCGGCCTGTTTGTCGGTTGCCACTAAAGATTAGTACAGTGCAGTTCTGAAATGTCCTAACTGGTGAAAACCGCAGAGCCCAGCAATGCTTGAATCAAACCGTTTGAAGGATCGTTGCCATCTTGCCAAGCGAGCTTTCAGTCTCATGGCTTCAAGAAACTTGTTCACATGAAATGAAATGCTCAATGTTTAAACCAAACTCGATGTAACCTTTAAAAGCTTCGCTCGCATAGCTAAAAGTCAATAAACCTGACGCGAAGTGGATACAGCTCAAAGTGAACTAAACGTCGGTTGAGAAATTTGAAAATGAAATTTGGCTTAGGTGCGCATGGACCAAAGGAAACTGCGTCGTTAAGTTTGAATTTCATTATCAAATGTGTGAATTTCTCGCGCATAGCAAGGAATTGATAATACGTTTTGTAAAGTATCAAATCAGTGCATTTAAGTTTTCATTGCATCATTTGCATAACAGGCAAAGTATTACTTCAGAGACCACTGATTGCCTTTTAATTCCCTTGGCGTTAGTTTCTAAATGTACTGGTGCATTTTTCATCTCGCTTTTGGCTGCATCACATTACGTTGATTTTAAAAGCGAAGAAGACCGAAAATCTCTCAACGTATAATTATCAAATTCACAAAAACTCAGGTTCTTTACTTAAATACGATACTCTATAATATTTATGAAATATTATAATATTTATGAAATATCAAACTGTATGAATACACGAATTGCGTTCAGAGGGCGCTCACGCTTGCATGATTATTTTACTCTAAATTTATTTATTGTTCAAGATAATTTGCCCATGCGGGACAAACTTGTCTCAGTCACAAAGCTAGTACCTGAGCCTTCGCTCTCTAAACCAGCGGTCGAGAAACAAGAACCAATCCATGTCATAGTACTGCAAGGTCACAAAGCCGATGTGAACTCATATTAAAGTTAAAATTAACTTGGTAGAATATCCTTCTTAGATTGACTGACTGGAGATAATATAATATCTAGGCTAGACTGCTTTTAGTTATTTTTTCCTACACCTTTACTGAACCCCGAAAAACAAAACAGCGTGAAATGCCCTAAATTCGCTATCAGGCGGAATGGAGTCGGCACATCCGTGTTGCGCTGTTAACTTTTTTCCTCGCAATATAGCCACTACAATTAAGCTTGACAATTCTACAGTTCGACTCTGCTCCAGGCAGAAAGTGACACTTCCGAAGCTACTTGAAACATGGGTCGCCTTCTGCCATTAATTAAGGGCCTGTTTATAATGAGGGAGGGTTACTCTAGCGAGCGGGTTAACCCTAGCTGGAGGGCAAAAGATAAGCCGGGTTTACAAGTAAAATTTCACAAGTATGGTTACCCTACAACCCGGGACAACCTTAACGCGCGGTTACACTCAAAGGGTATGGAAACAATTAGAAAGTTAACCCGGGTAGGCGGGTTAAGGGCCTGTTTACAAGGAGGGAGGGTTACCCAAGCAAGCGGGTTAACCCTAGTTGGAGGGCAAAAGATAGCCCGGGTTTACAAGCAAAATTTCACAGGAAGGGTAACCCTACAACCCGGGACAACTTAAACTCAAAGGATCTGGAAGCAATAGAAAGTTAACCCGGGTAGGCGGGTTAACTCTACCTGGAGTGTTTACAAGGGAAAACGTTAACCCGCCTGCCAGGGTAACCCTAGCATGCAGATAGGGTAACCCGCCTACCCGGGTAACCCTAGCAGCCTTGTAAACACGATGAAGAAAAAAAGAGGAAATGTTTCAGTGCTAGGGTAACCCGCGTGCTAGGGTAACTCTCTCTCCGTGTAAACAGGCCCTGACTCCCGACCAAAGGACGCCAGAGGGTGGGACATGAATGATATTTGAGGATACTACGCAATCGACGATCTTTTATTAGTCAGCACTGGTTGGTTCATCAGTTGAAATCCAATACATTCCTATTGTTGGCTTTAAGTTATTAACACTCCGTCAGTTTACAAGTGAACTGCGGAGAAAGATATGAAGACGTGATTGATCATTGTAGTTATATGTATAACTTGCAGTGGTGAAAAAACAAATCAGGCTTGGACGGGATTCGAACCCATGACCTCTATGATACCGGTGCAGTGCTCTACCAACTGGCTCCTCGCTCCTAGTTTATGGTATGGAAACTCTTCAAATATTCCTGAAGACTGCATGGCGGCAAGTTAAACCGCAAATTAATTGGATTTTGAGGCGAAACAATGGTTCTTTCGTTTTGAAACAGATTCCTTCCGCGGCTCAACGAGGTAAATTTACGTCTCTCATAAAGTGACAAAACCTTTTCTGTAACTGACTTTTTGTCACCAAAAAGGCTCTCAGGTGTTGAGAAGGGTAATGTGACAAGGAAACTTCCCAAACTCTAAAGGTTTCATGGCGTGTTATAGAATTTATACAGGTTTTCGTGTGTCTGGTTGTTTCAAGTCTCACGTTAGGTAACGCTCTTTACCTTCAATGGCGTCTTCTCGTTTAAACGAGTTTTGAAATCGATATCAATTTGAAGTGGTTTTGCAGGAATATGAAACCAAAATAATCTGTGATCGTTGTGGCAACTCTAAGAATAAGACCATCCTATTCTCGGTTTTCACCAGTCATGTGATCAAAACTAAAAATCGTAACCATTCAATAAATAAATTCAAGAATCTGGAATATGATAGATGATTGCTATATAAACAACCTCGCCAAGAATCAGGTTTCTGCTGTTTTTCATTCGCCCGTTATTCGCAGAAGCGTGTCATCCAAATTTATAGAGCTTTGTATGGAGACGTCATGTTTGTGCCCTTCGGAGGGGCACAAACATGGCGACCGTAAAATAACAAAAACATCCGTCATTGAGTTTTGCTATTGAAACGAAAATTTTTACTCTAGTTCTCCGACACATTGAAATAAATGCTTCTTCTAGTGCAAGCACCGTTTATTTAACAAAAGCTAAAGCGATAACTCGTCTTTTGACCTACGCGACAGTCTTTTCTGGCCGCCATTTTCATGTCACGCAACGCAAAAGCTTGGAGTGCTCTGTTACAAAAAGAAGAACTCTGTCGAGCTAAAACATTGTCAAACGTCACGTTCCTACAGGGTCTTTTATCTGATGAAACTAAAACCTCAGAAGGAAGGATAATTTCTAATTTTGGAATATGACTACGTCACATGAAAACCAAGAATAGATCGTTTTCACTGTCACGCAATAAAAAAATAAATCGAAAACCATCCGCTGGAAAAAGCTATGAAATCATGATGTTATAGAAGATAACTAAATAAGCCACTTCTCTACGTTTTAAGCCTGTTCGTTTCCCCAAACTTCAGATATTCGTCGAAATGTTTCGCCGATATTTACAGAGCCCTGGTACACCAATATGGTGGCCGGAAAATAGTGTAAACATCTAGAACTTACTTTGGCTATCTAGGCGACTGATTATCAGTACTGATCAAACAAGCATTTACATAAGCACTTTTCCTAATGCTTTAACTTCTAAAAAGGCTCAAAATCATGGGATAAGTATATATTTTTCGACAAACTCGATCATAGCCTTGTGTCACGCACCTCCATAACCCTGAAATTCAAAATGCTCTGGATTCCAAACGAAGCCCGCTTGTGAGCTGTAAAATTGTAAACAGATATAAATATACCGCCTCTTGTGCCTGATGAGGTAAAAACTTTGGTGGCTCTTTCGTTTTGGATTTTAGAAAGTGATGACGTGAAAACGATCTATTGCGTGACGATGTTATAATTAAGAAAGAATCCACCACAAAAAGGTGGACAAAACCAACACCAACTGTCAAAAACAAATATTGAAGTTCATATGAAGCACTTGAAAATATTGACGAAATTCAACTGATGATGAAATGTTACCCGTGTTTGAACAATTTCTCTGAAATTTGAAATTTATTTTCTCGAGTTCACATGGACTTGTTTTTGGTGTTATCTCAGGCAACTGTTTGTATCGTTAGCTTTTAGAAAACGCGATGAGAACTGTATATGTGATATTCTTAAAATCATTCTGGTACAAGGTTTTCGCCTGTTAAAAACTGAAATTGCTCTATTTCCTATCGGATTTCGTCTTAAATTGGTTCTTGGTATAAAACAAGTGGAGTCAGAAACATTATCCAAAATCAACACCAATCTGCCGTTTACTGTTACAGACTGCATGATGTTTAGCTGTCTCCATATAGTTCTAATTCTAATAAACAAAGTCACTGATCGATTGTTAAAATCAAACCTCGATAAAAGGAGGCTTTACATCACATTTCCTTGAGTGAAAATTTTTTTTCGCTCTGCATCGTAACCAAATAAACTTGTTGGATTTACCTTATCATACCACTGAGTGTAGCTACCTCCAAGAACTTTTAATTCCCAAAAAATAACTCTTGCACGCCTTGCGTGCTTATGTTTTTTTGTTTCTCTGCCTATGTGTTCGTTTGTTTATTTCTTTATTGTCTACGGGACGTCAATTTTTATGGTATTCTGGTGTTACCAGACTCAGTTATGACCTGCGACAGACTATGCTACTCTAAATCATATTAAAGCAATGCGAAAGAAACCGGGAAAAACCTCATGGAAACGTATACATTACGAGACTGATCTCAAAACAGGAAAATCACAGAAACCTCCACACTTTATTGAGAGGTTTTTCTCCCAACCGCCTTGAATATTATTGCATATTAGATGCAGCCTAGTTCACAACTTGTTTTTCTTTCCTTTCTGTGCATAAGTAGGTGTGGTTTTTAACCACACAAAGTGCCTTCTCGTTGTCGGCTCCTCTCTGAACCGTTCAATAATTCAGTACACCACATCTCTTGCAGATTTGCCGCCGGAAAACCCTCTAGTAGCTTTAAGTAGTTTGATAATTTCTACTGATGTCCTCCGATGTTCGAAATAACGAAGACGTTTCATTCATTTCAGAATACTCCCCACTGACAGAGCTGTCCTCTGAATGATAGGATTGTTTGCCGGGATTGTAGGTCCAGAAATTCGCAAAACACTGGTAACGACTGTGCATCACTCTACGGACGTTCTCTTGAAATTTCTCGGTAAACAAGCAGAACAAAAGAAACTTGGCAAATTCTTGAGCACATTCAAACACTCCCTGAAAAAGAAAACTGAATGCAAATTACTTCCATTATCATCTGGCCCAACAAATGAGAAAACAGACATGGTAGACTCTCATATGAGAAAGACCTAACGCTCAGGACTTCAGCTTCACAAACTGGCTAAGGCGGTTAACGTCTATTAAATTGATAACTAATTGTTAAAGTGTAGTTGAAGTGCTGATGTTCTTCAGCTTTTACGCTGGCGGTGAAAACTCATGTTTGAGTTTACGGCGTCGTACCGAGAAAAGAACAGCTCTCCCGCCTGCTAGAAGAGTCTGTAAAAGGAACTTCTTCCAAAGCTACAATCTTATTTTCTACCCAGTGCAATCAGTGTTTCCTGAATACCTAGACATTTACATTAAATTTAGCAGGCTGGTTCATAACGTAAAGAGTTGAACACGGAGACTATAAAACGAAACTGTTCTATAGACTGTCTTTCACGCTATGCGCAGCCATTATGATCAGCAGGATAAGAATGCTTAAGATTTGTCAAGAGAAGTGCGAGCACATGAAAAACGTGGAACGTACAGGTTTGTTAGTTGAAATTGCCGAGCGATGATTAGCCTGAGTGACACAGTTATGCGATTCAAAGTGACGACTGAAACTTGGATTATACGTTGATGACTGTCAAAGGCATTTGAACTCTCTCTTCCTTCACTACTTTCTAGTCGCATCTCTTTTCTGTACTTCACACGCAAGCAGCGTTCAAAAAAAATATATTTTTTTTTGACACTTACCTGAAAATAAAGCAAAATGTGTTGAGCTTTTCTTATCGACTCTGATTTATTTACCGATGAAGTCAAGTAAATACAAAAGCGAAGCATTCCTCAGGATCGAAGAAAGAGCAAAACAAGGGGAACTAGGGTCAGCTTTTTACCTGCTTTCTTCGCCGCCTCCAGCGAGGGACTTGTGATCATCTGTCTTTCGTTACGATATACCTGAGAAAGAAATAAAATGATTAAGTAAAAATCTGGCAAGCTCTCTTGGTCCTGTTACGATATGATAAAATTTAGTTGTCAGGACAGGCTATACACAGAGGTAAACGCGGGCCCCTCGCAATTTTAGACAGGCCCCCCTCCCCCCCCCCCCCCTGACTCACATAACAAGAAAAACTTATCACTTTACCTTGGTACTATCAATAAACTTTTTCTCTACCTCTTGGCGAATATGGCACTTCAGCAGTCCGTAGAATAACAAAACAGTTACAAAAACCAACACTTCCCAAACCTCGCCTGTGATTAGCATCCACATGATGCTTTTGTGAGCGCTTTTGCCGCCATCTTGCACCCTAATCCAACACCAGCCTGAACTATATGTATCACGGTCATTTCGATCCCATGCAAGAACATCATCTTCCAGTGCTCTTTCAACGATGAGAACAGGAACTCCCCAACCGATGATGTGCCAAGCCCAGAACAATTTCTCGACCGTGCGGGGTTTCTGTCTCGCTATCGTAATGTACAAAAATATAACCATGAACGTGGTCCAGAAAAACGACCAAAGGTTAGCGGTAGTTGAGAGAAAACTCTGCGTGACGCAAGCGTCGGAATTTGTTTGGTGGCAGGAATGCACCAAACCGGTAACTTGCAACTACAACACAATCAGCGATGGAGATATAGGCCAGGATTTTTCTGGAGGTGGTTCTGATATCCTTCCAAGTGATGTAAGTGACCATGCATGATCACCAAGGCTCCAAAAAGGGAAAACACTGAAGTAATGGCCATCAAAGTGCGATTTAAAGTTGTATTTCCAACGGGCCCAAAACCCAATGTGGTTGGAGCCGGTCTGTGCCGCATGGGTGTCGAGGTGGTTTCCATTTGTGCTGCCTGAACTCGACTATTGTCCTCAGCTGGCTGTGCAGACTGTCTTCTTCTAGCATTATTGACCTTATTTGAAGTTAATGTGTAATAGTATTTACTTTCAGCCACTGGCCTTGGCCATGGCGCGCCACGTACGGTGATTAGGTCGTAAACATGTTGGATTTGAAATCTGGAGGCATCATGTGGCCATCATGTGGCCCGGCCGTGTTCTCATAATAAATACAAGGTAAAAGGTGAAACGATTTCGAACCTTGACGACGTGGCCCTGGGGCCTGTTTGTCGAAAGCCCCAGAAACTTTTCGGGCTCGTAAAGCCATAGCAAAATCTCGAACCTTACGATTACAGAGCTGTTTATTCACATATTCTTAATATGAAGAGAAGTTCCCTTCATGCAAGAAGTTTGAGGCGTATACACTTCCCCTCTTTTAGATACAGCTGGACTAAAAATGGCTTTACGGGCCTGAAAAGTTTCCGGGGCTTTCGAGAAATGGGCCCTTGGTCTCATAGTACTGCTTTCTGGTGGATTGTGACGCTGTAAAAAGCGCTTGCCGGCTGCAAACCTCACAGGGGTTACGTTAGACTAACTTTTTTATTTCTAGGAAAACTGCTATTATGTAACTAATATCTCGCTAAATTGGACCGGACCACGACCCATTGTTCTCATAGCCCGAGCTAACTGAACGCCCAGGAACGCGCAGAGGCTGGCTGCGGAGCCGGACAAGTTGTAGTCAAAGATTACGAGTCAGAGTGCGTTCGACGCCTTCACTTTGAATGGTTTCACTGGCTGACTTTGAACTCCTGTCTGTTGCTATAATCAACATTTTTGATATCAACAACCGATGTTCTAGGCAGATGTAACATAACGCTGATAATAACGAAGTCCAGTATTTTCGATTTTTCCTGCGGTTTTCTGATTAGGAAGTAGAGGTCCCCTCTAAAAACTGCGATTTATTTATACGTTACATGATAGCGCCAGTTTCTGTAAACAGAACTAACATATTCGCATTGGCCTTCAAATTTCATGCCGTAAACATAAAAAGCTAATTTGTAAAAGTGTATTTTTTGGAGTCTGGATAGGGCGTCATGAGGGACGGACGTGTGTTTTGATGGAGCGAATTAACCTGCCGAAACCTCAGCAACAGCTCGTTTCTATATCCAAATTGAGGAACTGTGCAGCTGCGATCGTAAGTTAGACTATGGGAGCCACCGCGTATTAAAGACCATTAAATTGAGGAGAAATAATAGAAACCGCGTGACTCTCGTAATGCTAACATTGTCTGGACACGAATACGATCGCACAAACAATATCATTTCGTCCTCGAGGGTAATGTTGAAAGGTCTCTCTCCAGCGATTAGTACTTCGTCTAATGGCCGAACCTTTCCATTTTTTGATTCTGTTTGTGTATTAGGGCGTTTATTTTTTTTATTATTGTGTATGCTATTATTGCTATTGTATTTTATCCTGCCATGGGCTAAATCGCAATCAACAAATCAATAAAAGCAAACAAACAAACAAACAAATAAATAAATAAATAAATAAATAGATAGACTGTTTAGAGCGCGTGGACCACGTGGCAGCTAATGTAACGCAACGCTAAAAGCTGGAAATATTACTAAACGAAGAACTAGTGAGCTACAACGTTTTCTAACGTCAAGTTCTGAGACAAATTTTCAGATCGGATGGATGAGCTGGATAGTGACAAAGTAGACCTCAACCAAAAGGGCTTTTTGAAAGCAGTGCTTTGATTGGGCTATTCCCACGACTCAGCCGAAAGGAGTCTGGGATATGGGAGGCAGAGCGGAAAAAGCCTGGGAATGAGGTTGTGACAAAAGCATATCACCGGGCCCATATCACCTCGAACAGGGCTGAATAACGTCTGCGCATGTGCGAGAGGTCAGCACAACAAAATCAAATTTCGGCGCGAACGTGATGTGTGGTTCTTTCGTGTTCAGTTGAATGACGACAAGAAAGGAGCAGAAATTTTTCCATTATTTTGGCACCTAAACGCAAATATCTCCTTTTTATGCTTTGAAAATGACAATTTGAACAATTCGAAGTTTTTGTTCCCAAAGAAATGCCGAGAATCACTGGACTTCAAATATTTTTGATTAATTAATTAATTTATTTTTACTGTACATTGTTATTAATTCATCTATTTTACCTATCATTATTTATTCAGCTATTGTAAATAAATTTTGGATCATGTATTATGTAGGATCTTATTGTAATTTATTATCTTAGATAGTGCAGGTCCACATCAGGACTTAACGTCTTGCCAATTGATCTGTAACCTGCTTTATCAAATAAATCATGTATGTATGTATGTATGTATGTAGAAATACAAGAAAACTTGTAGTTAACGCGGTAAATATTTAGAGCTTTGGATTCAACCGCCACGATTCAGCGTCGTTTCGATTGACAGTCGTTTGCTTCGTTTGAGAGACAAATGATGTTTGGGGGACATTGACGGCAACGCGAGAGTTTGGAAAAGTGTCGCCAGACGTGAGTATTACGATCTTAGTTTGTTTTGTAATCAAAATGACACCTTTCTTTAGCGAGTCGTAAAATTTATTTTAACATAAACGCTGTGGTATGGAATTGCAGTCGTAAAACTTGTATGGTCAGCACCTGCATGCACTCGTAAGCTTACTCGCAAGACTTAAAGCTCAAAAAATGCTTTCTCCAGGAACGTATATTGTTGGCTACATGTACCTATACAACTGTAGAGTACTTTTATGTACAGAGTTTGCTTATCTCAATCGATCGAAATATTTCATTATCTAAATGAAACACATGTTACTCTTCCTAAATTATGTGGGATGCTGTTAATCGTTTTAAACCATGAAAGCAGTTCAAACGCTGCATCGTTTGGGGCCATTGCCAAAAATGCTCCACTTGTCCCATGGTAATGACTGTCAAACACAGTTATTCCATTCTGTGTAGGGATGAATGCCACCGTTTTGTCATTTATAATGAAGATACATGCTGTCTTGGTATTGTTCAGCTGGGCTTGGTTTAAGTGGTACGGCAGGCTTGCTGCTGGAGTCTGCTCTCTGATTATACTGACTAGCAACTCTGCAGAGACATCAAGACTATCAAGGGCTTTTGTCTGCTCCATTTTAGTTGCTGCTTCATGCACACCATACAGCTGCCCGCCACTGTTTTCATAGTATTTAAACATAGCGGTCTGGCACTGGCTACAAAATATAATGTATAATGTATAATGTATATTAAAAGCTTTTCTACTGCATCTGCATGTGCGTAAACACTCATTCGAATAGAAGAACCATTTCTAATTATCTATAACTATTTTTTAAACATTAATTAATGCAGTGGGGGATGATGTGGAGGGAATGTTTAATCAGAAAGATCATTTCATTTTAGAATGTACTAATTTACTCATCTGTCGTACCTGCATGTTTCCTCTTGTTGCAGTGCCTCCTCAGAGTTATTTAGTTTTAATTAGTAAATACAATTATACAAACAGTATACTTTATCCTACAGGAATAGTAAATTTGTTGTAACTTCTACATGTATACCTGAAGATATTATTTCCTTATTTTCCAGTGTTTTCCCAAGTTGACTGACCATGCTTTGTGAAGCATTCTCCTAAGAAGATTCATACCAAAACATTGTCTCCATGTTGTTATTACTGACAATTTTTATAATTAGAAATTGATTATTATCACATTTAATTGTTATATGTACATGTACCTGTCTGCCATCAGGCAACTGCACACTGGTTGGAGAGGAGGTTGACGGTTCACTGTTTCTCTGAAATGTAAGGAGCAGATACATGATAAAATATTTTGGTATAGTTCTGGAACGATTTTTTGTGATAAGAAAGTAGCAAATATGCAGTATTGTTTTGGTGGGCAGAATTGGCAAATAAACAAACGAACAAAATATGGCTCCAGCCTATTTTGTGTGTGTGTTTGTTTGTGTGTGTGGACTTTGTGGGACTGGTATTTCAGTTTCAGGGGCATCAAATATTAGTTATATGTTGTATAATCATCTCAATGTTGCATTAGACAAAAACAAGCACTTCACTTACTTGTACTGGTGGAACATAGTCTGGTTCACTGGAGAAAACGCTATCAGCAATCATGATCACTTATTACACCATCGGGTTCCGGGCCGGTAATTAGAAACATTAGCTCCTACCTGATCAGAGAGACGGTAAAACCGCCTGAGGACTTTTCTTTTCGACAGTTCAGTGGAGTGCTCCAAGAGTGGAGACGAGCAATATTCATTCGCTTCCTGAGTGGCTCTCATCCAATGCCGAGTACAGGCCCAGCAATTTAAATTCCCGTCCACGAACCGAGCAATGGCCTCGTCAAACCGCCTCAATCGACCTTGGCATGTTTCTCTAGCTCGTGTTAGCTTAACAAACCAGAAAGTCCGCTCATTTGGTTTTGCATGTGCCCCAAAGAACAATAGAATGGACGTAAATAAAATCCAAAACACAGCGAAAGATGTCATCTCCGAAGCCCTCGATAATCTATCGTGTTCAGTGTGACCGTGCTCTTTTCCCATAAGTTTTACGGTTTGTGAACGGTTTTTATTCTGTCGTACATTTCTTCTTCTCAGTCTCGGTTGTAAACTCTAGTTTGATTTACAACAGTTTAACGGTCTGCAGATTACGTCTTTCACTACTTGCCTCACTTCTGCGATCCTCCAACAGTAAAGAATTGGGTTCAGCGATGAGTTGAAATAGGTAAAAGTCACCACAAGGCGTCGTGCCATTTGCAAACCATCTCCATCGATTCCTCCATGAATTCTGAGCGTGGCCACAATAACAAACGGTATATAGCAAGCCACTATGGCTAACTGCACCCACCAAATGCTAGCCACGGCCCTCTTGTAGCGTTCAGTCCTTCCGCTTTTGAATTGTTCTCGGTGTACATGGTCTTGTTCTCGTTGACTGTGTAACTGTCTTTGCTGGGAGCGAAGCCTTAGATAGATCTTGATGTAAGAGAAAGCCGAGGTTACTAAAGAAATAATGACCAAGACTAGGACTACAGACCAAGCAATATCATTTCTCAAAACGTACAAACCCCCGCACGACACACCAATGAACCAAAACCAAGTTGTGAACATACAAACGCGCCTTGATGTTACGTGTCTGTATCTTAGTCCCATCAACAGCGCAAGCAGTCTGTCCACACTTATTGCAGTCGATGTGAGGACCGATACCACACATAAAATATAACTTGAAGAGGAGTTTACTCTGCCAACGTAGTATAAACAAAGCCGATTAAAGCTCACGTTTGGTACGTCAGACATAATAGCGACAGCAAAGAGTGGTTGCGTTATAAGACCAATGAACAGATCCGTGACTGCGAGACATCGAAACAGAAGTTTTGTCGGGGAGTGAAGAGAAGACACTTTATAAAGAGCAAACAGAATTAGTATGTTTCCCAAAATCGCGGTGATGGATAGAAACATATTTAGGGCTGAAAGGAAAACAGCTATGCCGATATAGTTTCCAGCCGCCATTGTTCTTGGCTTTTGGCGTCACTGTTCTTAGTCGCCGGTAACACGTGCAGTTTGTCAGGCAAGTAGAAAGCCTCGGAAACAAGACTTTGCAGCTGAAAAGATTCCCATCCTGTAAAATAGAACGTTACGAATTTTAAATTAACCGTTTCTCTGCCACTATTATTTCATTTCATTTCTAGTTTTCTGATTGGTTTACACGCTACTGTAAGCAGCGAATAGCCATGGCTTCTTTACCTTATATGGAAAAAAATGCCTGCTGTCATTTTGTAATGTGTTGGCCTTTCAAACAGAAAACACACGGTTCAAAATAAAAAAAATATTTAATGCAAAATGTCTGCAAAAAAAAAAAAACATGAACAACTGAATTAGCACAAGTCGCACAACAATATTGCGAGAAGCAACCAATTTACGAGAAGATCCAAAACCTGCACATTTTGTGTCGAATGGTGTACTCTGGACTGAAATATGGGAGCAGAAACACAGTCGCCATAATTTATCCCAAATACTGACGGAGCGAATGGATATATATATATTTGTTAATTATCGGTAGCTTTAATTTAGAGCTCTACAAAGAGTATTAATTCTTAAGGAGAAAATATGCTATCCGACGCACTTTAACAAACTGCGTTCGCCGAGGACATTCAAAACTCCGACAATTGTTAAAATACTACTGGAAGAAACAGAAATGTGTTCAAGTGAGTGTTTCAGTTAGTGAAATGTGAGTTTGACAATTGTCACCAAGGAAAACCTATTGTTATAATTTATTCTCAAAACTCTTCCACCTGTTTGTATTTTTAATTGAACTCGTGGCTCTTTGCGGCAACGGCCAACTTATCAAAAAGTCATTTGGAATAAAATCAAACAATAACGGCGACGCTGCAATTAGTCATTTTGGGGTCAATTTATATCGAGGCACGTGTCTTACCCCAAATTCTCCTTACTATATCACTTAATGGTTAAACAGCCACTGAGGTAAGGAAAATTTATAATTGCTCAGTTATCAATGAAGCTGCAGGTATGTCCTGTACAACAGTGGTCCTTTTTCAGTCTCCGGTAATCAAGCTTGCCTAGCAGGCGCTTGCTTGAGTGATAAAGGTAGGAGCGATACCCGTGGGCGAGAAGACGCGCGAGGGAAAAGTCTTCGCCGCGAGTGTGTCGCACCACTCCAGGTGCCTCATGGGCTATCTATCATCTCATCTCCGACGCCGCTAGTGGAATAAGTGTTAATTATCTGTGGGCTTCACAGCAATAGCTAGGCTTTCTTGAGCCGTGATCCACTCAATTTACAGCTATTGCGATTCTGCTTTAATATAGTAAACTTGTAACTTATGGAGAAAATTAAACTAAAATATTGACTGAATAACTAACTGACTGGCTAAATTTCAAAATTTTGCTTTGGCATTTTGACAAATTTTACCCAAATCAAACGTCCCTTATGACTCTGACAAACGCAGTGGAAACGAACTATTTTTCTGCAACAAACATAGCTTCATTGAGGCCATTACTAACAACAGTAGTGTTAAAACTGTACTTATATAACGAGTTTTTTTTAGATTCCGACAAAACGGTAATCATGCAGCGAAAAAAATAAATTCTTAATCTAGTGAATGTTTTGATAAAAGACATTTTATTTGTTGCGAAGGCAGAAATTATACTTAAGAAGTAAAACGACGACAGAAAACACCAATTGAGCTGTCTCTGTTTATGATGGGAAGCTTTTATGTTTGTAAAAATGCTCAAACAACACTTAACTTGCATGGAGTGTAGTAATGCTCGTTCGCTAAATAACTGGCGATCTTCACTCATCTCAGCGAAGTGAACCTCAACAAATACAACTCTGTCAATTCTCTCCTGTGCTCGGCCGAGTAGAACCAGCGGGAGCAGTACTGAGTCTTTCCAACTTTGTCACTTTGACGCTAGTTCCAGCAATCTTGCTGCAAGCCATAAATACCTGTGGCTCCTTTCAAATTCAGCTGAGCATTTTGCATTTTCACCCACAAGCTTTGACATCGTAGACTTCGTAATTTCCATTGGAAAAGTGCATGTTTTCATGAGCCACAATGCAGCCGGAGTCCACAAGGCAAAAAACGTTTTGATCCATATTTTTAAATAAAACTAAAATGCGAACTTTGAAGAGATCATAATAAATTAATTGAAAAATTAATGTATAATAGGATTATTAGCTATCTTGAGAAATTTTCTATACTACGCAATACTCAGTTTGGCTTTAGATCAAAACATTCAACCACCCATGCTCTTCTCCTCTTGAACGATAAGATACAAAGATCAATTGATAATGGCACCTACTCTTGTGGAATCTTCTTAGATCTATGTAAAGCATTTGATACAGTTGACCATAAAATTTTATTAGCCAAGTTGGAGTATTATGGCATACGAGGTGTTCCAAATGATTGGTTTGTTTCTTATTTAAGTAACAGAAGACAGTTTGTTTCTTTGTTTGGTACTAATTCTGATTACCAACCTGTTACATGTGGAGTACCTCAGAGTTCAGTGCTTGGCCCACTTCTTTTTCTTTTATATATAAATGATATACCTAAATGCTCCAATATCTTAGAATTTCACCTTTTTGCTGATGATACAAGTTTGTTTCTTAATAATCCTAGCGTTCTAAATTTAGAAACAAACTTAAATGTAGAACTAGAAAAGATAAGCCAGTGATTATATGCTAACAAACTATCTCTGAACATTGAAAAAACTAGGTTTGTGATATTTCATTCTCCGCAAAGAAGAATAGCTCATAAGTTGAATCTTAGTATCTCCAATATGTCTGTGAAATCTGATAATCAAGTTAAATATTTAGGACTCACTTTTGATTCCAATTTGAACTGGAAACCATACTTACACGAATTGAGCAAGAAGGTTTCAAGAGGTATTGGAGTACCATCTAAAATGAGTTATTATGTAAATAGAAACATATTACATCAATTATATTATTCAATTATCTACCCCTTCCTCATCTGTGGTTTATCAATTTGGGGCAATACTTATAGTACTACTCTTAAACCCTTAATAACTCCTCAAAAGAGAGCTATACGTACTATAACTTTTTCAAAACCAGATGAACACTCTGAGCCTCTTTTTAAGGAATTAGAGATCCTTAAATTAACTGATCTTGTTACCTTTCACAATGCACTCCTCATGTATCACTATTACTATAATCTTCTTCCATCTTCCTTTGAAAATTTCTTTCAAACAGTAGCATCTGTACGCTCATACAATACTAGGCTTGCTTCTAAATCAACCTAATACATCAATACCATCAAAACAAACTATGGTAAATTCAACATTCGCTTTGCAACTGTAAAAGTTTGGAATCACCTTGACGAAAGTATTAAACACCTCCCCCTTAAAACGTTTAAAAACAAAGTCAAGCTAAACATCTTACAGTCTTACTGTTCATGAGTTTTCAACTGGTATTTGTTTATTTATTTTATTTATTTATTTATTTTTATTTATCTATTTATTTATTTCTTCTTTTCGTCTCTGTTTTATTGACTAATTAATTGCTTTCATCAAGCTTTAGTGCCAACCTACCTCCTGTACTTAAGCATTACTTCAGTTTCACTCAGCTCGATTAGCTTTATAGTTATCACTCTTTATCATAAATCAAATAAAGAAGCCTCGACTGCGCTCTGTTCTGTTGTAAAGCACTTAGGAAGCGGTAAAGGGAGAACACTCGACTACGTCTCTAAATGTCTTTCGTGCTCCACCGTTTCCTGCGTGCTTTGCAACAGAACAGAGCACAGTCGAGACTTCTTTATTTGTTAATCGTAGTCAAATTTCATTTACCATAGAAAACTAATCTGTGAACTAAGGGTCCCACAGATTATCTAGTGAATAGAGCTTCCTGCGGAAACTGTCAATTGCAAATTGAAACAGAAAGTAATCGTAACACTACAATGGTCATATGTCAATATATATATGTCAGCTGAGTGAAAAGACTTAGCAGGAAATACAACGAAAAGTATTTGAATTGTTAACTGCCAAAAATCACTTTATACCATACCTTTCTTCCAGTTCCCTTATTTTAATTCTAACTATAGTTTAGCTGTGTGAAAAATAATTGCATTTAAATTAAAGTCTTTGACTATGAGCAAAATGGAAGGGATGAATAGGAAAAGGTTTTGACTGCATACCGAGGCATAACTGGTCAAAACAAGACTGGAGATGAACTACAGGACAATAACAAAACGAGTATCTTCTGCCTTTGATTGGTTCCGAACAAAATTAAAACTTAATTTACAAGCAAACCATCTGCTCTCATATTTTTATTCTTCTTTTGGAACACAAATCTGTCTGAATTATTTATTTCATAAGATATACCCACCCTTTCTCGTAGACAGGAACATTTATCCACCGCAGCTGAATTCGTGCATGGTGTGTTTTTGTACGGCGGTGGGCGAGTATGAATGCAACGGTAAATCCAGGTGAGCACGGATCTGATCAGAACGGCTTTGTCATCTGCCATTTACCAGTCAGTGGAGAAAATGCCAGCGAATTGTTTTCCTAATTTTATTTATAAAAGGGTATAAACCATACGTTTTGCGAAAATCTCTTTAAGTGAAGTCTTGACAACGTCGAAAGGACTTTCTGTAGATACAGATTGTTAAGAGACTATGAGCGTTTTATTAGTCTTCAACAATATCAGCTGGGATTACATACCCGATAAACACGCTTCTTTTTTCCGACACGTAAGTAACATGTTTCAGACTATGGAGTTGAACTGATCGTTGTGTCAAATGTGTTGTCTTAAAGCTTCTTTTGTTAAATAGATGGGGTTAGCTAGTGTGACTCAGGTTAACAGACAATCTGTCAAGAGGTCTGTCAACACTTAGCATTCTGTGCTGAAACTTCTTGGGTTTGTTTTTGTTAATTTGAGTCATCAGGGAACACACTGAGCTTCAATTGTAAATTCCTAAATTGGTTAATTTTATACCGGTAAATATCTAAACTTTCTACTGAAAACACCACAGGATATCTGCCAAATCATTCATAGCGAATCATATTTGCATGCAAGTTTTTCTGTTTTATGTTCTCTTTGTGTGTGGAGCGTTTTGCTTATTTTCTTTCACAAGGAGACCCAACGATATCTTCAACTGCATTTTCATAAACTCGTCAAAGTACCCATTCTTTCAAGCGATTTTTAGCGCAACGTTTGTCGTCTCAATTTTGTCCCGCCTAGATTTCCAACTCAAATTCGTGCTTGTAAACCTGCTGCGACTTTTGACAAGGATTTGAAAGCGAAGCGGTCGAAATTTCAACGTGATAAAGCCTGTGTTTTCAAACTAATTACGAGAAAAAACAAAGCGGGTATACATACTCTGATACAAACTACATTATCTGTTCGTTTTACCACGCTTTATGAAAAACTATCGCACTCAAATTGCGCTGAAATTGCAGCTGGTTGCACGAGCGCGGCAAATACTACAACACTAATAATGACATTGATAATATCGGCATGCTGATTGGCTAAGAGAGCGTCAGTTAAAACCAAAGAGTGCAGAACGTTGAGTGCAAAGAGTTGAAATTGAGTACACAAGGTTGAAATTAAATTGCATGTATATTATCAGCAAGTAATATTGCATGATTATTCTCGTGAATTTAGAGTAAATAAGCATTCATAAATTTGTCAAACTTTTGGCATGGGTTTTATTACAAGTTTGGTGTTATTGTATCTTAGGAACTTATTATTTTGAGATCCCCTTTAATTTACTGAGAGGTAACCAGAAAATGACTCGAAATATCATGCGATATCAAAAATGTGCCGAGCAAATTTAGCAATGCATATGTTGTGCTAACTGGGAACACTCTGTAAATAAATAACCAAATAGTGCAAATAATACAATAGCTATTATGACATATTGCTCCATGAGAACGGTTACCCATTGTAATAAGTGTTACAACGGGCACATTCGCTTACACTTGCTCACATTCAAGTTTATCTCAGTCTCAACTTCATTTCTCACGCGAGGAGAGGAAATCAGAGCATAATCAGTTCTTAACGTAACCAATTCTACGCAGACAGAGGCCAAAGGCTTAAAATTTTTAGGTATTTTATATTCAAAATAAATAACCTTTTGTTTTTGGAAGAAACAAATAGCCATTTAATTTGGGTCAAGTGACCATATGGGAGTGAATACAATAAAAAATAAAAAGAGTGAACTGAACGAACTTTTGCTGAAGTTATTGGAAGAAATGTTAAATGTTAAAAAATGGCATACCAATTCGGTTACAACAGTATAATTTGCCTAAAAGCCTGTATTTTTATCCAAAAGTGCCACCAAAATAATAACGATAGTGATTCTGTTCATCAACAGGATATTCCATGCCTGCTAACATGACGAGTAATTCTACAGAAGCGCCTCCTGAGGGATTCCAGATCCCGCGCAACATTCAGATAGGAGTCACAATCCTTGCCGTCATTGTTATCATCCTGGCAATGATCGGTAATACTCTGGTGATTTACATCGTCTTCACAGTAAACCACATGCGCAGCTCAGCAAACACTCTCATCGCCAACATGGCCTTTGCTGATCTGCTTATGACCATAGATATCCCGTACATACTCAAATGGGTCTACGTGTGGGATAAATGGTTTGGCACGTTCATGGGCACTGTGTTATGTAAGTTCTTTCACGTTGCACAGTTGGGATCCCTTGCAGCCTCAGTGTTCAGTCTAGTGACGATTTCCCTCGATCGCAGTTTTGCCATCCTACTTCCCATGAAAACGATAATGACTCGAAACATTGTCCGTTTCGCGATCGCCATGACGTGGCTAGGTGCGCTGGCGTTAGTGCTTCCCTTTATGATAGCCACCAAGAATATACAGCTGGAGGGAGGGGACGGTACGATTTGCCGAGAGTATTGGCAAACAATGTCATCCAAAGTCTACATCACAGTCCTTTTTGTTACTGCTTACATCATTCCACTGATAATCATCGCCTTAGTCTACTGTCTGGCTGGGTTACGTCTTTGCAACAGAAAGCTCCCTGGACATCAAAATCCGACAGCACACAAAAAAGTCCAGGACTCGAGCAGACGCGCGACTACAATGTTGATAACAGTGGCTATCATTTTCGCTCTGTCGTGGCTTCCGTTTCAAGCTTTGGAGATGATAAGAATTTACAAGCCAACCCTTATGCTCGAAATCCCCATGGAAGTCAGCTTTGTCATCCCGTGGTTTGGTTATTGTAACAGCGCTATTAATCCTATTCTTTATGTGATATTCTCAGGCAATTATCGCCGCGAGTTTTATCGAATTCTCTGCAGGGGGACAAGTCACCAAAGCCGTTCCAAGGTGGCTGTTGTTGGCGGATACACTTCGCGTCAGAGAAGACATCGTGCCAGTGGAGAAACAAGCAACCTTGAGTGGGACACTCGCCTTTAACCAGTTTGTGGCAAGAGACCTGGGCTGCTAAAAGCAAACAGACAGGCCAGCTGACCAAGCAACGACCGACCGACCGACCGAAAGACAGGCTCGCAGGGAGGCAAGAAGACTGACTGGCTGATTGTTCATGTATTGAGCTAAACACTTCGCTGATACACTCTTTCACATTTTTTGTATCATATTCAGTCGAAGTACGATGGTAACTTCGAACTCAAAGAAGTAACAACGGATAGCACTAAACTTAAGTACTCTTTAAGATCCAGATCTCGGTGAGATAAAGATTGAAATTAATGAAGCTGAAGACGATATTAACTGTTGTGTTAAGTTGAAGGAATTAAGTCATAGGGTAGTCAATTATATTTCTTATTTGAAAAACGTTGTGCGTTTCGCAATCGCCATAATGTGGCTAGGCGCGCTGGCGTTAACTGTTCCACTCATGATAGCGGTCAAGAATACACAGCAGGGGGAATGGAGCATTTTAGTTGCAGAGAGAACTGGCTGCCGATGCCACGAACAACCTACAATACATTTTTATTTGCAACTGCCTACATCATTCCACAAACCATTGGTAGGGGTGTAGTATGACACCTGTTTTTCCGGGGGTACAACATTGTTATATTTGGACCTAACACAATCAAAATATATCAATAAAACAGAAACCAAACAGAAACAGAGACCAACAACGCGCGGTACGTTATACGGATCAAGTTTCGTGACCTTTTACAATATAACATGGGGTTTGGTAAACACCATTCGTCAGTCGCTGATTAACTGGTCGTTGTGGAGAGGTAATTTTGGTAGTTTGGGACGCGCTTTAGTGGCTGTTACCATTGTGGAGAGGTGGCCGTTGTAGAGAGGTTAAAATAAGTGTGAATGTATGGACTGTCCGCCGGGACGAAAAAAAGTGGCTAGGGAGGTGGCCGTTAGTAGAGCTTCGACTGTATTTTCTTAAGTCCGTAATTTCGACACAGTGAAGAGAACTAGTAAATAGCACGCAAAAGCGTCAAAGTTGCATGGATGTTTCCGCGGAGGATGAAAATGCTTGTAAAGATGGCCTCGGGCTTGCTGTCCATGTGAGTAGAATTCGCGTCACAAGATCAGTTATTTCTACACCCGTCTGGGATTTCTGAAGTCAGGAGTGGGTAGTTAGACACTCGTATCTTAGCCAGTTTGTGCAATAACTAAGTAAAATAGACAGAGAATGAACCTAATTATTATTTCTCTCCAGCCTCTCAGCGGTCCAGAATCCTAAATCCTTGAATCTGATTGGCTAATCGCGCGCGTTGCAGCGGTCCGGATATTTCCATCCGGACCCCGAGGTACGGACCGCTCCTAAATTTCGCTCCTAAAAATTAGCGGTTATCGTCAATCTTTTGAATTTTTTAAACTTCCATCGACGCTTAATCAACGAAAGTTTATCTCTACTCACTTTTAAATGGCCAGGAAAATCACTGTAAGTGAATTCAATTGAGTGTTTTGAAGTTGTGAGAGTTTGTTTGGTTGTTTCTAGCTTGGCGGTTGTGATGGCGCGTAATCCAGTGTTTCTCTCGCCCTGAAAATGAGTCAATTGCAGTCAAGTTTACCTTTCTGATCGTTGCTGTATTTAAGAAAATTTCTGCGGAATACAGTCAAACCTCCGCTACAACAATACACTTAACATCCTTAACGAATACACAATACACTTAACGAATTTTCTCGCTTTCTGCTATTCAATTTACGATAGAAAAGTCTGATTTTAAGTGATTTTAATAGCAACGACTGACAGAAATTGTTTTTGTAGTAAGACTTCAAAATTTGCACGAAACTAAAACAATTTTGGACAACTTAAATGGTGAAATAAATACAACTTACATAAAGTAGTTCGAAATAAATCTGCTCTTTAATACATCTTTCTTTGTCTAGTATCGGTGTTACTCGCTTGCGAAGATTTTTTTACAAATCGTTAGTAGACGGCACGTAAGCCGATTCAATGACAACGTTGCGTGAACAAAGCCGTTTGTAATTTTAAAAAACCAATTTACCGTAGCGAAGAAAAAAAAAAGTTATTTGCCGGCTTAGGGTCGGTACGTGTAGTGAAAGACCATGACCTCGGCCTTAAAAATGCTGCCCTTGGCCTGCGGCCTAGCCTCGGGGAGAATTTTCAAGACCTCGGTCACTGTTTTTCACTATATGGACCTAACAGCCAGCAAAATAACTCTCTCTGGTTAGGGTTAGTCTGAATAGTGTAGACGATAAGCAACAGCCAGTGTTTATCCAGCTAAGTTCGAAATTGTTTGGAAACGATGGAAAAGTACTCTGAAGCCAAGATCTATAAGAATAAGCATAAACCAAGGAACGGCAATGTAAATACTGTTGTACTGTGGCCGATATTAGCTTACGAGTTTGACGAGAGTTTGCTTATCATAAACGCGCACGTTTAGCTAATATGCTAGCTTCCAGCTAAGAATAATACCAGTAAAAGTATAAACATTTCACATGGAGTTTGAAGGCAAATGTAAATATTTATGGTTCTATTAACTTGTGAGCTAACGTTGTCCTGAAACATATTAAATAACAAATATCAGTTCTTTATCAGTGATGGGACCTCTAATTGCTAACCATGCATAAAACAAGGAAATTAAATCTACAGGAAAATACTAGACTTTGTCATTAATTATGTTTTATATGTCTGTTAAACTTCCGTTGTTCATAAAGAATGTTGATTTTTGCTTTAGACAGGAGTTGAAAGTCGGTGAATGAAATCATTCAAGCCATTAAACTAAATGTGTCGAACGCATGTCATAATCTTTGACTTCTCCTACTCTTTCTCAATAAGTCTTGATAGCATTTGTTCACGTTTTTTGCAATCAACATCTTCATTCCAAAACGTCTTGAACATATCAAAATAAACTTTGGGTTTAAGGCATTCATCGTGCAGCGCATCGCAAACATCACAAGCTGAAAAATTAAAATCGCTCTGTTGGTCTGCAAATGTCTTTTTCCAAGAGAAGTATTCATTGTATGCAGTGTTATTTTTATCAAGGTACAGTAGGTATTCTGCCAAAGCTTTCACGGATGGAAAGTCTTGCACACTAATAAACGAGCCTGGTGGAACCACATCAGCACTGTAATAATCCTTGGCAAGTACAACAGGTACTGAATTCCTACTTAGTGATGTCCAGAATTTCTCCGTGGTATAATCAGTACAAACTCCATTTTCAAACGCCAGAGTAAATTTGTAAGGTTTGAAAACACCATCACAGTTTCTTGATCTCGAACACTGGTTGTCTTGTCCATAGATACGTGAACATTCACCATAAATATCAACACTGATGTAGTTCAGAAGCTTTTTGACATACTTCTCTCGAATAGTGCCGCAGTGTGAAACAGCCCACATCACAAATTTGCTCTTGCTTGCTGCGTAATCAATTAATGTCGGTGGATTTTCAGCCGATGACAATCGAACGTAACTTCCATAGGGGATATGAAAATCTGAGTCCGTTTTGAAAGTTATCGTCCAGTTAAAAAGCCATCCGGTATTACAATATGGTCGAGAGGCTTAGTCTGAGGACTTTCACTGGAAAGAAAGGCCATTCGTTGACTCGGACACCGATATTTGTGAATTTGTTAAAGTCCTTTGGGACTGACGAATCGTGGCATATCTGGAGCGTGAAAAATAATCAGATCACTCTTTCCTATATCGTAAAAGTTGTAGGTAATTTTACATTTCCATTCTGGGCAGTTGGCGTGAAACAGATCTGTGGAAGCGAAATCGGCTGGCCACGGTTTCAGTCCAAACCAACTTGGGTGTGTAAAACAAGATGATCTTTGTGTTGTTATTACGGCACTCAACCTGACACGCTGTTTTCACCAATTGTACAAACTTTAAACCCCTGTGTACAAAAAGGTATGTGCCGGCCAATGGTCGAGGGAACTACTGTAAAGATTTCTTTCTACCGTTTTTAGTTTGGCTCTACTTTTTCACCATAAACCGGGCGCTATACGAAACTTTTTGAAAACGCCGCCATTTTTTCGAGGTTTGTTATGGTGCCCAGGCCCTTCGCGGCAGCGCGAGCCATGAGATCTCGCACATGTGCAGACGTTATTCAGCCCTGTTATCACCTCGTGGTTCTCGTTGTAACTGATGATTCAATGAGTTAATTTTCATTGAGCCTGTCTAAGCCTGATTTATTTCACGGAGAAGGGAATTTCTTGTGTTTGTTTGGTTCTTTAGCCCTTATTCGAATTTCTAATATTTCAGCTGTTTATGCCTGATAGCTTAAGTCATCTGTCGCATGTATTCGGGAAATGGAAAGCGCGGGATTTTTCGAGGGACCCGAAAAGCTCATGGAAGTGTGGTGGACACCGATTTTGGGAGCTGACAGTGGTCGCGAGCTCGAGTTATCAGGTGATTTGAGGACAATTCCGAGGTAAGTGAAAGCATAAGAACTTTTCTATTTTGTGTGACTATTAGTTTGCTATATATCACTTGGCTGCGGGAATGCAGAATAGGGTAAGCGAAGCCAAGATTTCAGGACCGAAATTTGTACAACATGCATTCTTGTCTAGTACAGCTGTTTGTACGAAACTCGAAGTCTAATACCCTGAGGGTATTTTTAGTTGAAAAATCTTCAAAGAAGTTTAGCTCATTCTACGTCAAGCTATCTCCTTCGTACATTTCCGTGACTTGTTGTTTCATAACCGCAGGGATCCATGTTGTTAAAAGATGCTCATGTTTAAATTATTCCTTCATTTTAAACGATTTGGACAAAGAAAGGGAGGTTTTAATTGTTTGTTAGAGGGCGATCGAAGCTATTAACACTGATGTCAATTATTATCCATCCTATCCGACTGATGCAATATTTTTAATTTGACATCAGTGGATTATTGCCGCAAAAGACTTAAATATATTGGTGCTTTCCCATACAGTATTTGTCATGCATATATGTACAGTATTTAGGTAACTTGTCATTGGCAGGTGTCATTAACTCAACCTAGTGCAATCAATATCTTGTTTCTCCTTCTGTTGGCTATATATACTAGTTATGCATTGCTTCGAGTGAAATACTGTGGAATATATATTACACATATCACTTGTATTTTCTCGGTATATACAAGAGTCTTTAGTTGAGTGTGAATACCAAGAAAGTACAAGTGATGAGTGAGTTATTCCATGGTATACCACGAGAGAGCGTTGCATAACTATTTTATACCATGACATAGATAATACACTGGCCAACACAATCAATGCCACGTACGCATGGTGCATGATGGGAAGGTTGAATGTAATATGGTGAATTATACAATAACCTAAGTTATTCTCGCATTTTGATTGGTTCTCACCTATGATCTATTAGAGGGCAGATGCACGACTGACGCCATCATTTCAAAGTTTTTCCATCTGTGTTTAAAATGGTGGAAAGTTTTGAGAATTTAGATACTATTTTACATGACTGGGGAAAGATAAAGTACAAAAAAGTCTTGTCGAGGCACTGAACAGGTATGAGAGTCTGGAAGAAGAAAGAAAAAGCCGTGTCTTTTCTAGAAAATGACTCGGAAAAAATACTCGAGCAGTCTCAGTCGGCACTAAACCAAACCCAAAATTGTTCTTGAAATTACTTTAAGGTAAGAAACCATTGCTTTGTCTCGAATTTAACAAAACCAATAAGCAAAATGTTTATGTCACATCAGTGACACACTTGGCTATCACCTCCTGTGCCACTTATTTGTTCTTACCACATTTTGACGTCATCTGTGATCTATTACTGAACAGACGCGTGGCAACATGGAATCTCTTTGTTAAATATACAACACCCATTCTGATTGGCTCTATTTTCTAGATGGCATGGTATACATTGTCATTCAGATTGGTGATAAGAGTGTGGGAAATGACCAACTAAAGAAGATAATTTGTAGAGATGCGAACCTGAAAAAAATTGAAAACTGAGAGATTATGTTTGTCTTCTCTACCCTAAAAAAATGTTGAAATAGAGCTTTGCCAATTCAGCCACAAAAAAATGTGTCAAATGTTAAAAAGAAAAGGGATCATGTGTACTAAATGCATCTGCGGTTGAGTGTCGATCAATACCCTTTATTGAAAACCTTAATCGACACCTCCGGTGACACTTCATCAACACTCGATCACCTGTCAACAGTCAGTCAGTTATTGTACTATTGAATAACTTAATTATATGGTAATATCTGCTTTACTGTGCATTTGCACACATGAAGTTCAAACTGGCCAGATAGATGTAATTAAGTAAATAATGTTTGAAGGTTAGTGGAATGCAGTTTAACACTGACTGTGCCTAGGACCTTCTCATACTTTAGTTAAATTTATGGCATTCTGTGTTCATAGAGCTTCATGAAATGTTTAGTAAAAATATCTTTGTTTCACATGAAAATGAAATTAAACTCATAAATTTCAGGTATTGTGGAGGCACGGTGGCCTCATGGTTAGTGCACTCAATTCTGGATTGAGCAGTCTGGATTCGGGCCCTGGCCAGGGAGATTGGGTTGTGTTCTTGGGCAAGACACTTTACTCTCACAGTACCTCTCTTCACCCAGGTGTACAAATGGGTAACAGCAAATTTAATGCTGGGGTTAAACCTGTGATGGATCAGCATCCCCTCCAGGGGGAGAAGAAATACTCTTAGTCACTTCATGCTACATGTACACAACCCCGGATAAACTCGGGCCTGATGAACCATTTGGCTCGTATACAGACTTAACTTACCTTTTACCACAATGTAGAAAGTATTGTTGCTGGGTCCAATCTTTGCCATAAGTTTGATGTTCTCCAACTTAGTTTCAAATTAAGTGCTCTTGATGTTTTCCACACTCAACCTTGCAAGCTAGGTGAAACATTTTGGACTACTGACTATTTCAGAAGGATGATAATCATTATAAATATATGTTATACATTTGTCTGTGAGTACCACACTAGGAACATTTGAGATTCATGTATTACTGCAGACTTAACAGTGGGCTGGTTTTTACATCGACTAGGTTAGGGGATTTACTTGACTTTTATTTGTGACCATTTTGACACACACTTGTTTTTAAACCAGGGAGAAGTGGTCAGAGCTTTTGATGCTGGTGAACTGTACAATTATCAGTGAAAAGAGGAATGATGATATGATTGCATTCCTTCTGAGGTAAGATGTGACAAAACTGTCCTGCGTGAAAAGCATTTTCTTGTTCAAAGTTCTTATTCTAAGGTCATGATCAGTAGTCCTTCCCACTGACAGAGCTGTTCAAGATGAGGAGTCCCGCAATTTTCTGATCGACATTGCATGATGGGCTGGAAGTGGCAGTTGGAACTCATCCATTTGCCAGAAACATGGTTAAGTGTCGTGATACTTAATATGTCAACACAGGGTTAAAAACAAAATTGAACTCCAGCTTGCCCTTCAGGCCAGCAGCTCCCAAATTTTGCTTGTCCTCGGCAAGTCTTACCAGTAGTTTCTTTTATTGCAATTTAGCTGGATGACCTGCCTGGACCCTTGCCCATCAGGCAAGTGAGAGTCAAACTAATTAGTAGCTTGCCCAGCAGGAAAATCTTCTTGTTCCAAATGACTGGACAGCTGTTTTTTTCAAGCCCTACAGGTCAACAATAATGTAGTTTGTATGAGAAGTTCACTCAGAATTGACTTTGAAGTGACTTTTAACATAGTTTTGTTACAAAATCATTGTAAAAATTGACTCCTTGTTTGTAAAGAGAACATTCTTGAAAAACCTGCTCAAGGTGCCTTAATTCATTCAGTTTAATCTTGCAACAAATTATTGATAATAATCTTCTAATCTTTAGTGAGAGCAGCATGTTTGTGTCCCGAGAACGTCTTATCCTGAAGACTTGCGGCCAAACAACACTCTTACATTGCATCAAGCCACTGTTGGAGTTGGCTAAAGTGGAGTGTGGATTGACAGAGGTGCAGGTAGGGATGCAATTGATGTAGAATCTTTCTTTTGCAGTCCAGAGCATACATGTATCTTGGATATCTGATCTCTTAATGGCAAACTTTGACATGAATGAAATTTTACATAGATTGGGCTCTACACACTAATAAATAGCATATTTTATAATTTTGCAAAGGAAGAAAGAGAAAAATTATGTATGTGAACTAAGGTTGTAATGTTTGTGATGAAAGGAAGCTATTACGTAGATATGATTTTGTGTCTAAATTAGCTCTAGACATTTTTCTGAGTACTGCTAGATGACTGTCAAAAAGGAAATAGTTGGTTTTTAAATGTTTCTTTGGTTGTTAATGACGGAAAGCTACATGCTGGTAATTAAATCACAACATTGCTCCTGTGATGTTACAATATTAATGGAGTGCTCATTAATTCCACAGGATTTCTTCTACTCACGTATGAATTACCAAGAGCCCAGCCTTCAACCCGTGCCTCATCAAACATTCCAACAAGAGGTCTGACATGATTCAGTTCTCTAAGTAAATGTACTCAGTGGGTCCAGGGGACACTCGTTAAAAAATTGGGTGGGGTGTGCTGTTGGGCATTAAATTGCCCACTAGTTAATTTCTTAGAATTGAGTTGTTGCTTAAGATGAAGAATGGGAGTTTTTGACATTTTGTTTGCAGTGTTTTAATTATTTTGGTAGACTGGTTTCTCTAATTTACATGTACTTAGTAATACCCATTACAAACATTTGATTCATTAAATAATTTCCCTCCCATACACGCACATCATCATCATCATCATCAGTAGGGGCATAAGGTGCCGTCATACATGTACATGGCATTGATAAAATTATCAGTATCAAATAAGTTCAATGGTTGCTCATACATATAAGTGATAGCTTAACAAAGGTACTAAGTAAACAGTTTTTGTGCAAACTTTCAACTTGTTTTATATCCTTTAACTTTTTAGGTTAAGTGGCTGGATCAGTTATTTTCAGGTAAGATGCATGTACCCTTTATCCAATTCAAACCCATTGTAATGCATAGTCTGCAAATTTGAGGAAGCTTTGGATATGCACCTCTTTAGTTGAGCAATGAGAGTAAAATAATGTTCACGTGTGAAATACCTAATTGCTATTTTTTTCTAAGAGGGCACAGTAATGAGTCCTACAATCTGAATTCTGAATGGTTCTTAGCACGGTCCGTATTTTCCTATCTCTGACCACGGTCATGGTAATGTGTGCATGATGTTTGTGTGGTAAAAGTTGAAAGTGATTTGAGATTTACTGGTGTAGGGTCGGTCCCTATGGTGAAAAACTGTGACCTCTGACTTGAGAATGCTGCTCAAGGCAGCAGGTTGATGGCAACATTTTCAAGACCTTGGTCACTATACGGACCGACCCTCAGACAGCAAATCATATATACACCATTAGTTTGTAAACGAGCATGTACATACCGATAACTGTTGAAATTTATTTTTTTTTGTGTGTTATTGTTTTAGATGGAGCATGTTATGCTCTTGGAAGATTGAATGGTTCTGACACCTGGTAAGCTCTCAAGGCTGGCAACAGGCAACAACTCACTTTGTGCTGATTTTGATTCACACAACTCTGAAAGCTAATTAAGAATTAATTAGTTGGGCTTATTTCATTGGCTGCTTCTGATACACCCCCATTAAAATATTGGATACATGTCGCATTGTATGTTCTTATATTTTCCTGTTACTTTAACTTAATCTTGCTACAAGTATTTTCAGGAACCTGATTTACTGTTTTTTAGCCAACTTTGTCATATTTATTGTCATTAAAAAAAAAACAATAAATGAATTTTAAAGTTAAAGTAATTGAAATGAACACAAAGATCATTATTATGGTGTAATATCTTTTAGTTGAAGTTGATTATTTAGTCCTAAATGATTATTAAGGTTTGTTTTCATGCAAATCAAACTCAGCTTCATACGAAAGGTTTTGCACAATGATTCGTTTTGAAACAGAGGCACGATGTAACTCGGAAATGGCCTTGGCTGTTGTAAACTAGAATATACTGGTTTGTTGCCTCAGCATGTTGTAAATGATAAATGCCATATTGTTTCCCAGGTATCTGTATACCCTTCACAACATTCTGCCAGGAGTTACTCAGCCAGACCAAACATTGGAGATATCCTTCAGAACAACAGTATTTTAGTTAAAGATTATAAAATATAGTACTGCACCTAGGATCCATATTGGTTTTTTTCTCCAAGTTGTCAGCTAGGCAAGTATTGCATGTAACTATCATCACTATGACTTACTGACTTCATTATGAATCTTTAACCTGCACACATTTTGATGCTCGATCTTGATAGAGAAGTCATGAACAAGTTCTACAAGACAACATCTTCTGATGCAGATGAAGTGACTCAAGTAAGCTAGTAGTTATAATTAATAATGCTCATACGAGTTATTAACAAAATCGGATGACAGCGAAGCGGGAGTCTGATTTGTTAATCATGAGTATGATTACAGACTGAATTGGACAACGTGAAGGCCTGTTACCAATTAATCAAAACTATGACAAAATTCGAGAATTGAACAAACCATCGATTGAGCGCTGAATGATTAAACCTCGTTATGAATGCTGAAAAACACAGCAGTTTACTCAACAAAGTACACTGCAACAGCGTGCGCAAAATGACGCGTACTGTCCAATTACAAGCATGACGCCTACACTGTCCAATTAATGTTCAAATTGGGCTGCTGATAGCCAATCACGTACAAGAATTTTGTTATAGTTTTGATTAATTAATTAATCGACCGATTATTTAATTAATAATATATTTTTAATAAAAATAGTTCTTTGTGCGTAAGTTTTCTTCTGCTTCATTGTTTCATGTTATTGTGCCTATGAAATTAGATTGAGGTTATCTGCCAAGTCTTGGTTTGAGGCACATACTAGAATGCAAAGTCCATATTCTTTAGGCCTAAAGAGGAGCCTAATCAGTCATTTATCTGCAAGAGGACCTCTCATATTAATTTTTTCTGTTTTTGTCTAGGTTACAGGTATTAGTGGCTTTCTTCCTGGTACAGTGATTGATGCTGCTTTGTTTGATCCCTGTGGCTATTCAGCTAATGGCCTTCTTGATGTAAGTAAATCAGTTTACTACAAGTCTTCCAACTGCTGTGAAACTGTCCATTAGTAAACCTTTGGGACTAGGAAAAGTTTCCTCATAGGAGAAGTGTCTGCTCATTAATATCAGTAATTGTGAAGAACAGCTCTGGAAAAACCTGTTGGCTGTCTGTTGGTCGACTGTTGGCTATCTGTCAGCCATCTGTCAGCCATCTGTCAGCTGACTGTTGGCCGTTTGTCAGTCAACTGTCAGCCAACTGTTGTCCAGCAGATGGCCCACAGGTTTTGGCCAAAACACAGACCAACAGTCGGCTGACAGATTGCCAACAGCCAGTGATCTGTCGGTAAGATGTCGGTAATGTGTCGGTAATATTTAATGTACATGTAATGTTTGCATATGGTTGGACCATAACTAAGCGACCATGCACTATAGTCTGGTACTTACATGTATAGGCGTCTGTATAGCAGAGATGTGACTATATTAACTACAACAACTGCAAACACCTCAAAGTTGAATTGGTTATATTTAGTTTCAATTAATCATTGCTCAGGCTATCTTTGTTGCATCAAAATGCTTGGGATGTTTAGCTTTGTCTTTGACTGTGAAATGGTGTAGTCAGGAGACTACTGTCAGTGTGGAGCTCTATCGATCATGGTGATCTTCACCTGAACGTGTGATGATTTAATTGAGTCATTGGAGAAAAAGTGTCTTCTGGCATCTACTGGCACATTTTCAGTAAATGCATAGTTTAAATAGTACCATGTATAGTACGTTTTCCCTACTCTGGCAACCAACTAACTCCTCTCTGTGGCAACTGATAATTTGATTGTCATGGATGTCACAAGGTTATTGAAAAGATCTCCAGCTATTAAATTATTTAAGTTTGGAGTATGTTTGTACATCGTTTAGCATCTCACTTTTGAATATCTTACTTTGCCATGCACTTACTTATCACGCACCTAGAAACAAGAACCTGTACCAAAAAAGCAATGTGCACTTGTCATAATCCAGTCACATTCCTGAAAAGACTTTTTTTAAGAGATGTAAATACCAGTAACATTTATTACTGAATGTAAACAGATGTTGGCATTAAAGAACAACAATGTTGCTGCTCCAGAGTGGTTCCCTGACTCAAAACACCTCCGGGTGAGCAGAGTCCTTTAATTATTACTGCCCCTTCCAATAACATGCGGACTCTAAAATTCAAAGCTCAACTGACAAATGCACTTTTCGCTATCATCAGTGAAATGTTGAGTGGCTCCTCCCAGCTTCCAACTACTGCCAAGCACACAGTAATGAAATCGTTGAGCACAGTTCGGACAACGAAACAGTGCTCAGCAGTAGTCGCAAGCTGGGAGCAGTGCCGAACATTAATTTTAATTGACAGTAGTGAAAAATGCATTCGTTGGTTGAGCTTTAAAGTTTGGAGTACACCTGTTACGGAAAGGTGCAGTAACTAAACCTAGATTTTTTTCTGTTCTTTTAATTTACACTGTGTTGAGTCAAACAAAGGACATAATAGTCCTCATAAGTCAACTGTTAGCCTTGCAAAGTGGTTTTAATATCAACACAGCAAACCTAGTTATTTATTACTGATTTAATATTAAAATACCACTTTGTTTACTTTGTGATTAATGAACAAAACAACCCGAGAGATTAGTCTTAAGTAATCCTTTAATACGATGAGTGTGCTATTAGTATTTAATAAAGTTTTAAAATTCTCTCACATGATCATGATATTCCTACTAAAATGTGCTTATTATTTTTATAAAAATATCCAAATTAAATGTGACTTTCTAAGCTAATGAAAAGGTTACCAAAACAACTATAAATTGTGTCGAAATTCAGTAGCGGTTATGAGGCAAGACGCTTTAGCCTAAAGGGGAATGAGACAGGACATGGGTGTGGCATGCACAAGAAGACGCCTTCTTCCCTACTTGGCCACAGCCATACTGCTCTTTTGTGTTCACAATGGTTAAATACTTGTCTAAGTGACACTTAGAGAAAAAAACCGGCTGCCAGCAGTCTAACCTAATGTTAAGAATTCTCACAAACCATTTAGTATTTTAAAAACTCTTATTTCAGGGTCAGAAAAAACTCAAGACAGTTGGGCAAGCATTGGTTGAAATTGTGTTCAATTAACTGCTCAAGTTGGTTTCATGTGATAATTTAAAGTGCTGTCATTGTATATAACTGGCAAATGAAGGCATGGCCCATGGATCTATCATTTTCTTAGACTCACAAGTCTTGTTAATCTCCCACACAGGACAGTTACTTCAGTATTCACATAACACCTCAGGAAGAATGCTCATATGTCAGTTTTGAAACAAATGTTAAAGTGGTAAGTCAATTTATATGCATTTAATTAACTTGATGTGCTTTTACTGTAGACAATTTTTCATACAACTCATCTGACAATTCAGTTGTGCCATTGCATGGTAAGTTGCACAAGACATTGCCAAAATAAAACGCCCTCTAAAATAAACAGATACTCAATGTTTTCAGCGCAGTAAACATTGCAAAAAGTAGCAATACTTGCTGCAACAAAATTGTTGTGAGATATGATCACGTCAAGGGCAGTTATGTCCAGGCAATTTTCCAATTCATGCTACTTAAATTGCAAATAAATTACTGTATGATATGTAAGTGCAATTTAGCAAATGTGTTCGCTTAAAATTCTTTGGACAGTTGCTTCAGGGAGTTAAACTCTAGGCATTGTAACATTGATAATTCTTACAACTACTGTACAGTTTAAAACAATGTTGTGTTTCTCGGTAGACCTGTTATAGAGAACTGATTAGCAAGGTCCTTGATGCTTTCAAGCCAGGAAGATTCCTCATGACTTTGTTTGCTAATGAGGTAAGTGCTGAGATTAAACACAGTTAAACATGGCAAATAAGGTAAAGGTAAAAGTGAAGAACTTCTCCCCCAAAATCTGTTGGTGAGATCATAGCCATGTGCAGTTTTTATCAGTCTGTTGATATGCACAGTATTGGTGGGTCTTAACGTCTGTTAATTTAAAAAGCTGCAGCAAATTTGACAACTGTCTTGTTGCATTAGTTTACACAGTTGGTACACTGATGGTAAATAATTGTTGGCTGACTGTTGTCAGCTGTCAGGAACCAACAGTCTGACATGGGAGTTATTGCTCACCCACAGTAACTATAAGTGCTAGAAAACGAAGAGTAAGGCTTAGTTTAAACATTGAACTTTCCATCAGTTGAACTTAATTCTTATTTGGGATGACCCAATTACTTAGTAGGTTCAGTGATTGATACATAATGTGGAACTTTTTTTGAAGTCTTATGCTTAATCCATTAATGACCAATCGTGCACATAAGCAATAATAAAATTAGTAATTAAATCATTCATTTTCTGCAAACAAGAGTAAATAATATGACAAATCAACAACAAACAAACTTATTGCATAAAGAGGGTATCAGCTTTTTTTCAGTGTGTACGTTTCATCATTTTTTTTGTTTGCAATTTACATTATACTTGTGTTTACCCAGGGTGCACCATGTGGTTTTTCTTACAAGACCTTCCAAGAAGGGTCCATTCCTGGCTACAAACGGAATGATCTTCAGTTGTCACAGATGAAGATGTACAACCTAACATATGGCCATTATGAAAAAATTAAAGAGAGCAAGATTAGCCAGCAACCTAGAGCTGAGGTGTTAAAAGTCAAATGATTTTCTGGCATGTGTGTTATTTATAGTGTTAATAATGGTGTTTAGTTCAATACGCCTTTATCATTGGTATCACAGTTGGTGTATAACAAGATTGTATTTAATGCAGTAAGGGACTTAGTTTTTCGCTTTTCAAATTTTTTATAATACTTTTAAAATTGCAAAATACATATTAAATTTGTGAAAATTTCACCCAATCTGGTTGTCTTCAGAAACTGTTTTTTTGTGACTGTAATTTTGACAATCTGAGTAGTAGTCAGTGAAAAACAGACTATTGCTGGATGAATACCAGAGATATTTATTTAGTCTATAAAATACTACAAAGTTGTGCTAAGGTTCAATCCATCTGTAGTCACATTTGATCTGTTTCTACTCTAGATCAAAGATGAGTCCATAGTTTGTCTATTTTGTTGACTGAGGTCCTTATGGATACCGTACCCAATTTCTAATGTGTGGCAATTTGTTTGCCCTTGTCAGTTTAGGAATGTCTGTTCTTATTTCCAAAAGTATAAGTCGCACCTAGCAATGCGGTCAATACGGTAAGCAGTTAGTTCAAGTCAATTTGTGTCAACAGTGTTCAGTAATGCAATTGCTGATATCACCTGTAGCTCATACTGTTCAGTACATCTCTAACTACTTGTCACTGTAAGTTACTCTCATTTAGACACGGCTTGCACTTGTTGATACATACATGTAGTCAAGCATAATAGCTACAATAACATTTACATTCATATTACTGAATAACAACTGCATGGAGAAAGAAGCAGTAATGTAAACAGAGATAGTTAATGGAGCTTGCAAGCTTTGTTTTTTCTCTATTAATTTAATCTTTCAATATTTAAGAGGTCTATACTAGTTTTACTACTGTACATGTGCATTCATCCTAAGTATGAGCTAACTTCACTGATCATCCTAGCTGTATAAAATAAAATCACATCAGTGAGCAATAAAGATTCTCATCAATATCATTCAAGTTGTGTAGAATTTTTGTTAAGAGCTATATAATGGTGCCCTTCTTCTACTTGTCATAAGCACTGAAGTTTCAGACAAATAAAATGAACAAAGCTAATTTTTATTACTAACAGCAAGTACACAACTCTTAACATTTTTGTGCATTTTTTCCTTTCTGTGAGGGCTCTTCAACTAAAACGTTAAAATTAGTCCTCTTAGAGTGTGAAACCATCAACCATATAAGCACCAAAAAATGTTAAGTGTTTATGGCTTGCGTGTCGATGTAAACCCAGCCATACTTTATAAGAGTGATTCACACATTATTAATCCCTTGAGATGTATTATGAAGTAAGCTGTTGTGTGTTGGCAAACCTGTTTAAATAATGATTTGTTCAAATAATTGTTCAGGCTTCTACATGTCGATTTCCCTGAACAAGAAACTGTACACCAACATAGTGGTATGTACAGTAATGTAATAAAATTGTAAAATTCTAACAACTAGACTATAAAAGAACAAGCATGGTCTCTACTGTGCTGCAGTCGTTTATTTAAAACGTTACATTTGTGTTTAAGCCTATTGGCCACCTATTACTAGACTGAGTCTCTCAAGGAGTCCATTGCAATGCTTTTCATTGTACTGTAACCTAACTATGCTTAAGATGAACACCTTTTACAGCCATTGGACACTTGATAGTCAGTAGTGTCTATTTAAAGAGAATTGATGGGATAAAAGGTTGGAAAACTTTTTTCCCTGAAATTTTTTCTACCTATTCCAAAATTATAAAACAAAAAATTTAAAATTAAAAAAAAAATCGTCTTGTTATTGAAAAAATTCTGTAAACTTGTGAGGATTAAAACAATGTATTTTTTATAACTTTTAAGGCTGGTTTTCATTAAAAGCAAATGGTACACATAAGAAGGACATTTGTTGACGGGTAGTAAACATAAACTGTGTGAGAAATGTTTTGTTCTTGTGCTCATTCTCAGGTCACGGTTTGCAGAAGCAAGCCTTTTAAAAACTGGTCATGCTGTAGAGAAAGATAATTATGTAGCATAGACTTTCACACAACTCTGCCACCAAGTTTTGAGCTTAATATGCTTATATCAAGTTTATGCTGGGTTATGCTTGCTGCTAATGAAAACCAGCCTTACTGATGATAACACTGTACAACAGGCATTGTTATGTTGAGGTACAACCACAATAGCTGGCACTACTGGTTGGTTGTCGTGGCACACCATAAGCACCATGAAGAGTAAAGCTTCCTGGACCACTGCTGTGTTCTGAGTCGAATGACAGATATTGCTCGTGACTCTCGCACAGTTTGTATGCCATTGTTTCAAAAGTCTCTTGTACATTAGTGCAGTCCTTGGCGCTTGTTTCTAGCCAACACATGGAATTTAATTCTGCAAATTCCTGCATGTAAGATTTAAAAAAAAGTCACACTTTATTTCCAAGAGAAATGAGAGAGGATCTAGATCTGCTTAATACTTTTAAGTCCACATCAACAGCAAATCCCATTCAACCAAATATTTGGATACAGGGACAAATGGAGCAGAAATTTCTGGGAAAAGTTTCCAGAAAGTCTGAAAATTGTTGAAGTTGCAAAAAGGGAACCATTCAAGCGAAAATTCTGGAAATTCTCAGAGGAAAGTCAAACGGGAAAAATTTCTAAAAATCTGGGGTAAACAGGTTTTAAGGATCTCTTTTTTGGATATTCCACCAGAAAATGCTGTTCCATGTATCAAAGAAAATAATTTACACCAGAATTTTTCATCGAATGAACCTCCCATTGATCTGGGTTTGAGTGCTGGCCAAGGTTTCTGTGTTGTGTTCTTGTGTAAGACACTATTAATATGACTATTGTATTCTCTCTCTCAGTTTGTCCTTGGGGAAGTGTATTAATTGGTACTGCAAATTAAAACCTGGGAATAACACCAAACTGTCTAATGAATTATCAGGCCAAACATTAAAAATGTGAATGGCAGCAATCAGTACTGAATTGATTACGACCAAGCTTCTCTAAGCACTGTTTAACTGGCATCTTATAGGCACACTCACCCGAATGTCAGCTTCATCCACTTCTCTTTTATCTTCCAAGTCACATTTGTTGGCCACAAGAATGGTAATTGTATCTGAGCCACTGATAGGAATTGAAAACGATCAATTCAGAACAAATTTACTACCAATAATTTTGATGTTTATTCAGTAGGTAAAATAACTGTTAGTAGCTGACACATATTTATTTCAACTAATTAAGCTGTCCCAGAGCTTTTAACCATTTTGCCTGTTTGATTGTATAAGATTACAAGAAAATATAATAAACAGAACAACTGGCATAGGTCAGCAAAATTTATAAATAAATATTTTGCTCAAAGATTTTGGTCTTTTGTTTGGCACATTTTATTATTGGCTATTATTACAATGGGATCTTTTAATCTGAGGTTTGTTTCACTATAAATATTTGAAAAAAATTTTAAGAAATGTTTTATTGTTCAATCCTGGCATTCCTTACATGTAAAAACTAGAAGTACTTTCTATTTATTTGTATTTTGTTTCTATTAATTAATTAATGAGAAAATAATTTGTTAAAAAGATTTATTTTGCTCCCTTTCATAAACAGCGTCCAACCAAATCCTTACCTTTTGTGGTAAAACTCTTCTAACCAGAGATTTTTCACACTTTCAAATGATTTGTAAGACGTCAGAGAAAACACTACAAGTGCACCATTGGCACCCCTGTAATATGAATTGGTCAATCCATTTTGCCTGAATCTCTCCTCCCCTGCAGTGTCCCAGAGTTGTAGCTATAACAAACAAAATCCAGTCAACAGAATTAATTAAAGTAATATTTGCAATATTAGCCAGACAAGTTAAGCCTTGGGAACTGAAGGCAAGCCATGTAAACTACAGCTAAGCAAGAAGAGATAACAAAGAAAAAGGCTCATTATTTCATTACTGGAAAGGGAACTGTAATGCCTGAACCCCACTGCAATGAATACCATAAATCTTTGAATTAGCACCCAGGGGTGCTTATTCCAAATTTAGGAGAAGACAGGGGTGCTTATTCGAGGGGGGCGCTTATTTGATTTTTCCCAAATCATGGCCTCACATGATCATTAACAGCGTGGTCATGGGCTGAGCGCGGTTCTAGGTTTACCCGTGGTTTATTATTATTATTTTTTTTTTTGTCGGTGACCAGATGCAGACCTCCGCTCGGCCAAACTTTGAGTCACGCAACGTGTGATGTTTTTCCGCCAGAAGCTGTTAAAACATAAATACACGGACAATTTTACGGATATTGTTTTCTTTTTTGTGGGTAAAATATATTTTCTTTTCGTTTTATCAAAGCGTTGGATTTAAAGGGAATAATAAATACGCTGAAAAAAGGTATTACGTCAGCCATGGAATGCGCTGACGTTGCAGCTTTCACTTTCGCTACGTGACAAATATGATTGTGTTTACTTTGCAAGTTTATTTCAGCAGAAGCGACGGTCATTAATTTATTTGTAATTTTGTGAGTATTTCTTGTGGTTTTATGCAAATGAAGTAAATCCTTTGACTGTTTCATCGCAGCCAGTTCATAGATTGGAAGGAAAATTAAATATTTGCAAGCCAAGCAAAGAACGTGTCAGAACGTGCAAAGATTACGTCATTGGTACGGAAATAACCACCGTACTAAAGATAGCCGTAGATAACGCAATTCTTGACTTATGTGACTCGTGTGACTTCTTTGCTAACCCTTAACTCAAGGGAAAAAAACAATTAAATTTAATCGTGACTTTAAAGAAAGAAAGCGGTTTGTAATAGTGTTCGTATCTTCATGCCCATACATATCCCGAAGAAAGTTCCAGATTAAGACTATTACGTCATCGGAGATGTCACAACGGCTACGACTGATGGTGCGATAATAGAGTTTGTGTTGATCAAGTGCTGTGATGTCTACAGTAATCAATGAATCATCAAAGATTGCTTTGGAATATGCACTGCGTTGCGACTGTAGTACTAAGAAAACAGTTATATTTTAAAAGCGCGGTTATAAGATCTAACAGATCTTCTTGTTTTTTTTAATACATCATCTGCACGTAAACAACAACATGACCTGTTTATTGACATAAAAAGCTGATCCTAGACTTTAAAGTACTTGTATTTTTTTTCCAAACTTAACATGTTCACAAACTGAAAAAATGCACAAATTTAATACTACACAATGAAAACTATACATTCTTTGCTGTCTCATTACTCAACCACAAAATAGGGGGAGGGGAGGGGGGAGTTATTCAAGGGGGGGCACTTATTTTAAATTTTGGCCGATAGGAGGGGTGCTTATTCGAGGGGGGGGGGGGTGCTAATTTGAGGATTTACAGTAGGCCATTTCCCTTCTGCCTCTGTTTCAAAACCAGTCCTTGGGCAAAACCTTTCATATGACAGTAGTGTTACATGAAAATGAACCTCTAGGGGAACACATTTTCATATGAATGGTTTCACACAAAGACTCGTTTTGACAAAGAGGCAAAAGGCGACTTGGAAATGGCCAATTGCCCCACTAAACACCGGAGGGAGTGGGGGTGGGGTGAAGATTGGACATTTGCAGTAACTGATGCTGATTATTACTGAGAGTTGTAAGACCCAAATATACAGTTTTCTTTTGGACATTCTTTCTAGGCATTTTAACATGAGAAGTTTAAGGAGACTTTCTCATATTTCCCAATGTACGATAACTTTTAGTACTGTGCAAAGCTGAGAGATCGAGACACTTACGTCATGTCATGGAACTCTACTACACTTCTTTAAATACTAATTTTTTCATGGACGGATACATGTGATTTTATAGATCTGAAAATAAGTAATTTTAATACAGCTTGCGGTCAGGTCATCCCATAAGCTTAATATGTCCTTAACTAAAATGCTGTAAAATGCTAACACTGCAAAATTCACGAATTAGCGCTTCAGATGAACTAATGTACGCCTGCAAATGATGTGAGCCTTTTATGTCACGATTTTAGTGTCCGATGCGAAAACTCCTTTAGTTTCCTAAATCTTGAGGTTTAAATTAAAAAAAAGGTTTGTAATAAGCTTACACATGTTACATTGGCACACCAAAGAAAATGCGGGAAATGAGTACCTTGACTTTTTTCCCGTCTACTTCAAGGTCATGGATAAAAAAGTCGACCCCAATAGTCGTTGGAAGTCTTTGATCAAACACATTTGAGTGAAATCTCTTAATAAGACTTGATTTTCCAACAGAACTGTCTCCAAGTACGAGAACCTTGAAGACGTAGTCGACGTCCGCCATGTTTGTTTACATCTACCAGCATCCAGTCTCTAGCGGTCTCTTGCTACTTGTCAGAAAAGGAAAGATGGCGGACCACATGCAAGCAGCACAACGGTGTTCCTAATATAAATTCTCTGGCTGCTTTTTAACCAAGATGGCTCGATTTCATACCATAAGAGCTTATAATTGTTTTGGTAAGCTGCTGCGTTGGAATCGTCTTGATTTATGGCTCAAAACAAACAGAAAGGTGCGAAGTGTTAATTTGACATGGCGCTTGCAGATTTTCAAAGTAATTTAAAATATTACAAGTAGTCTTATGCACCTATCAATGTTAAGCCAGAGGGTTGTAGGGGGGGGGGGGGGGGGGGGCGGGAGCACAAAGGGTGGGAAAAAAATTCAGAATCCTACACGTCAATCTGGTGAGTGCCCTCACTTTGACACAGTGTGCCCCCTCCCCTACCCCCCCCCCCCCCCGCCTTGAAAAATCCTGGCTATGCACCTGAAAAAAGTACCAGTGAAAATTCCCCTCTCTCAGGGGTAAGAAACCTCATATGTAAAACATGGAGAGTTTTAGTACTAACACAAAAAATATTTGAAGCAAAAGCTCTTTCCCTTCAATACGCACAAGTATAGACTGAAAGTATGAATGGCCTGTATAAAAAGATGAAAACATAGTGTCACTTACTCTTCCTTGTTTGACTACTTTCTGACATGATTTCCATTGGGCTCCAGACAAAGATCTCTACTCCCAGTGACTTCTGGATATTTGCGAGATGGCAGATGGTTCATTTCCAGACTCTGGTCCTTGAAGATGGCAACTGTGACAATAAATTAATTATTCGCTACCGCGGAGACATGGCGAACAATCAAAATCCTAACTCAGGGGACAGACCTCACAATCAAATTCCTTGGGTAGCCCCCTTTGCTTTCAGGCTCAACACTGATTAAATCAAGTTTCTTTTGATTTAGAATTTTTCACAGGTGGATGGTCATTTAGATGTTGCAGAAAGTGAGATTTATTGTCCATTTGTAAATCACAGCAAGATTGCAGACCAGAAAGTTGTTTCTTCATTCTTGTCGTCTCCTCTCTCAGTTCAGTATGCAAATAGAATACAACGCAATGGTGACAGAATTTACCTTGACAAGTATTACAGTGTAACATCAATTCTCAAGCACACCAGGCCAGCTAGTGAATACTTTGCATTGAAGAACTGGAAAAAGTCTCAGATTTCTGAGCTAGGAGAAGAACAGTTTAAGAAGAACAAAAAAAATACTTTCAATAGAGGAATTCTATTTCATCATGTAAGGAAATGAGTTTACTTATAACATACTGTTAGTAACAGAACTAAAACTAATAGCTTTCAAACATGCACCTGATATTATTCAACAATAGAAAATGTTTATATTTAAAATGTTCTTTTTACAACTTTTTAAGGACGCTAGTCCATCACAGGGTTAACCCCATCATTCAGTTCGCCAGTACCCATTTATACACCCGGGTGGAAAGAAGCACAGTGAGAGTGAAGTGTCTTGTCCAAGAACAGAACAAAAAGTATGTCCCTGGCCAGGCCTTGAACCTGGACCACTTGATCTGGAGACAAGCATTCTAACCATGAGGCCATCGCACCTCCCACCTCCCACTGATGTTGTATTAATGTCTGTCTTTTTAAGAAAATAGTGAAATCCAAGATGGCGGATACAAGATGGCAGGTCAAATGAGGTTGTTTGTTTTCATATGACACCATAACCAAAAAAAAGGTGTCATCTTATAGAGCAAGCTCAGAGCTATTTGCTCAATGGACATTTATTTCACTGTGTTTTAACAGAACAAAAACCCAAGGGGAGGGGCTCCATCCATCCTTCCAGCCCCTTGTTACACGGTGGGGGTATGAGTTTGCTTGTACATCCGAGGGTTGAAATTATACTAACTATATGTTAATGATCGATCTTAGCAGGCATCAGGGAGTTAACACAAAGAGGATCTGGATGAGGATTAACAATATAACTAATGACAGACATTTTGTTCTTTTTTTAAAACAGGTTGTGCAGCTGTACTTTAAAAACAGCACAGTTCCATATGTAGAGGAAGGTTCGCCTGACTCGGGGTACTGGAAGAGTGTCAGTCATGTGTTAAAAGACATCACAAATGTTGTAGCAGTTGAGAGTGCTGTGGTGCATCCATTGTTGGGATATGCAGGGACACTGGATCTTATTGCAGAATATAAGGGAAAACTAAGTGTGATTGATTGGAAGACTTCTGCAAAACACAAAACCAATCTCAAGGACTGCTACTCATATCCTCAACAAATTGTCGCTTATGCGGGTGCTGTGAATTTTGATGAGAACTACCCTTTTCAGGTTTGGTGCATCTCAAATAATTATTGACTCTGTATGATTGTAATGTTGCAACTCAATGTTACCCACGAATCATTTACATCTAAATCAGAGTAATCAGGTAGTAAAGTGTTGCTTGCCTCTGAACAATAGTCCATTTCCGTGTTACCTTGTGCCTCTGTTTTAAAACAAGTCTTTGTGCAAAACCTTTCTTATGAAAATGAGTTTGATTTGCATGAAAATGAACCTGTAGGTGGAACTCAGTTTCAGATAAATGGTTTTGCAGGAAGACTTGTTTTGACACAGATGCAAAAAGGCAACTCCGAAATGGCCTACGTTTGAGTTAAGTTCCAGTTAGGAGTCATTAGGTTTGTTGTTGGTTCTTGTCCTTGGCCGTTGGAAGTTTTTCTTCCAGTTTTCTAGTTGTCCTCTCTTCTCAAAACCAAAGACTTATAATATAATAATTCTAATCTAACTGCATTCAGGCCACAGTTTCATGAATGTGATTCATATTCTGATTTTATGTGCATTTAGTGAAATTTTATTAGCTTCTCGGGTAATAGTGATAAACAATTTAATTTTGTTTTGGGGAGACATGCCATCAGGATAATTTTTCTCTCCAAATTGTTATTTGCCCATAATTTTCTAAACAACGGGAGCAAAATTTATTTGTTCCAAAACTAGATGAGAGCTAGACCAGTTAGGCATGTATGCATAAAATGAAACAAATTAAACAATAGTCCTTGTAAGTAGATGAAAAATAAATAAAGATATAAATTAAGTTTGCTGTAGCTCAGTGGTCAGAGTGTGTGATCGCTGTGCATGATAAACTGAATAGTTACTAGTAAGTCCTAAGGTTATTAACTGCTATTTGCAGGTCTGTGATGGAGTGATAGTTATCGCATATGAAAATGGTGATCCGGCAGATATCCATCATATGTCGCAGGCAATGTGTGAAAAGTACTGGCTAGAATGGCTGATGCGATTTCAACAATACCGAAGAACATTCCCCCAACATGTTACAACAGATGCTGATCTAGAAGTAAACAAAACTGGACAAGAAATGTATCAAGGCCACAAAATTGAAAAAGTGACTGAATTCGTAAGAGCAAAATCTGTGAATAACATTGGGGTAACAGTTGCCAGCCTTGGTAGGGTCATCAAAGATGAAGACGTGTTGGAGGAGGAGAAGGAGGTGGAAGACCCTTCATCTAAAGAAAGGTTTCATAGTTTGCATGCCTGGCTTGCAGCATTCAAATCTCCAGATGCGTGGAAAAAACTGTGGAGAGATATTCTTCAGCTTGTTCGCTTTGGGAGAAAATCTCAATAACCTTGATTGAGTTCTGTTTTAAATTTGTGAGGTGTATTTGTGCTGGCTTAGTATCTAAGTATCTGTTATTTTTTTCCAATGGAAATTTTTGTATTGATCAAAGGACAACTTAATAAAAGAAAGAAACCATTTTGATTGTTTCAGAGGCAAGAGCTAGTAACCGTTAAGCTGTCAGCTGTTTCTTTACCCAATTGAACATATTAGACATCCTCGTCACCCAGGGGCAGTTAGTTGGGGCGGGAGGAAATACATCCGGCAGAAACTGAAGGATTCTCCTACCCCAACTAACTGCCCTGGGTCTCTAAAGATGGGACACTTGTCGTCTCACTTAGGGGTATAAAGTAAGGACTCTGATCTCACTTAGGGTGCTCATTACGAAATGTCACTACTTTCAGCTGTCAAAGTATCTTTTAGAGCGCATGTGAAGGAATAATATGAAAAAAAAACGCTCTTGTTTCCGTTTTTAAGCTCGATTTCCACTGGTCTCTTGAGTCTGGCTAGATAAAAGATGTGGGGTTGGTATCCAGGGTACGGGCTCCCACAGTCTGTGAAAAACATGAGGTGTGGAAAACTTAGGGTCTGCATGGGTGGAAAACACGGGGTGTTGGAAACACGGGGTCTGGGTGGAAAACACTGGGTCTAGTGGAAAACACGGGGCCTGGTGGAAAACACGAGGTCCGGTGGAAAACACGCAGTCTAAGTGGAAAAGACAGGTCTTAGTGGAAAACACAGAGTCTGGTGAAAAAAAAGTGCAATTACATTGGTTTCTTATGTGACTTGTAACACAATTATAATAATACAAAGGGGAGGGAGTTCAAACAAGAAAAAGGAACTGAAGCTCTGTTATATACAAAATTTTGTTTAACAGCAGTTAATGGTCACTGCTGGGTAGTTGTCTTTTGAATGTGACTTAATTCCAGTCACTGATTATTTATTGTTGTGATTTTGCCAGAATTTTTCTGTTCCTCACTTCCTTGTCCTGAAGGTTTCTGATTTGTGCATCTTTCCTTTTAATCTCCTCTCGTGCAGTAAGGTATAAACTTGAAATGTTCTTCTTAAGCACAAAGTTTTCATCCTTTAGTTTTTGAGTCTGAAATTGAAAAAGTACAATCTGGTTTAATTTTACAAACCTGGAGAGGTTGCAACTGAAATTATCTTCAGCTAGGACTAGCAGTGGAGCTACCCAACAGTAGGAAACGTCAGGGAAAATTTCTTTAGCAAAGTTCTGTGTGGATCCTCTTGAGCATCCTACCTTATTTCCAGTTTGATTTATTTCATTCTCGTCCCCAGAGGCCGCACTCCTTTTGGTCAGCACCAAAAATCGAGACCTCTGGGAAGGTCTAACACTGGAAGTCCGTGATTTACAGACATCCCATCACTCTGCACATGTTCAGAGTCAAGTCTGGCAAATCTGATTGGTTGAGAATACAAAATGATTACTCTGTACATGCTCAGAAAATTGGACCTTCCCAGAGGTTGCGATTCTTGGTACTGACCAAAAGAACTTGGCCTCTGGAGATGAGAAGGGATTTATTTGAATGACTGTGTTAACCAAATTTGAGGGTAAAATAAGTTACATTCATTTGATCGAAGCAAATTAGAACATGACTTGATTTCATTCACACTCACCTCAACTTCAAGCTTTTTAATTTTTTGCTGACTTTCTTCATAAAGCTTTTTTAACTGAAGGTAAGAAAAAAACACTCCAGACTTTAATTTACTGCTGATTTTAGGGCACTGTGTAAACCTGGGTGACTTACAGAAAGTCGTCCTACTCATGCTACAGTTTCCAGCACTTTTCATGAGCTATTATAACCACTCTTTATCACTTAATGCTACTACTGATGGTATCAGAAAACTGCCAGATCACTGGTTGTGACACAACAGGTTGCCATAGTAACAGTATAACCTGCTAAAAGCTCCCTTAATAATTATTATGGCTATAAGTGCTGATAATTAAAAAAATGGCTCAGTGAAACCCACCTTGTACGATCCAATTGTCATAAGCAATTGCTAAAATACAACTTTTCAGTTTTCCATCCGGCCCCAGAGGGGTAGTTGAAGTTTTGAATTGACTGAAGTATTACCACACGTATTACAAGTAACACCTCTATGGCAGTTAATAATAAGCCACGGCTAGATTCAAGCTACCCTTAGCCTAATTTGCAGAGTAATTTTCATCATGATACAGTATCTAGAGCATTCGCAGTGAGATTGTGGAAGTGGATAATCAGCAGGCCAATAAACTGTTTTGTGGTTATGGTCAAATGGATGAATCATGCAAAGAAAATCATGATTTACGTAAAATGATCTCACCTTTGTCACTTGACCTACTCTTGCATGTGAATTAAAATGTAGTTAATAAACATAAGATGGAATTAAAGTGCACCTAACCCCCAAATTCTTTTTCGCTAAAACGAATCTAGGCTTTATTTGAAGCATTTCGGCGAAGAAATTTTTGAATTTGGTTGAATCCTCGATTTTCTATGCTCTTTCAAAGTCGCGCTTGAAGTGTTTCACGACCGCGTTTTAGGGAGTCTGGGGCGGCGGTTCCTGATGACGTCTACCCAGGAACCAAACACAATAGCGCCTCAGTCAGCTCTCTGTATTTGCTGGAGAAAATGGAAAACAAAACTAATCGTTCCGATGTATTTTGGGACTAAAACGTCCAAGCTTTGTCTCAGAATCATTTTGTTTCGTCACTGGAGTCAGAGTTAAGTTTCGATTTGGAAGACACCAAAATAAACTTCGATCGAGCACGTTCGACAACTGTGAACTCACTACTTAGAGCTTTGAGAGCAATTTACAATATTTCAAGCGACGAAGGAGAAGACTTCTTTGCCGACGAGCTGCTTGTATATTAGGAATGGAAAGCTAGATACGAAGTGGAGGAGCAGGCAAACGAAAAGCAGGAAAGAAAACTCAAGGACTGCTTTGGATGGTAATTTCGTCAACTTAACATAAGATTCCCACTCGTGTTTATAGCCCGTTTACATTTGTCCCTAGCGAGAATGTATTTTGTCAAGGCATGATTGTTCTGTTAAATCCAGTTTGTGTTTTACTTTCTGTTGAATGCTTCATGTTTATAAGAGCGACGTACGTGTTGCAGTTTTCGAGACTTGATGACCTCCAAAACATTGGCTTCGATCGATTGAAAATCGTACTGTTTGGACCTGTATTTTTGAAGCTGCGAGAACAAGGTGGAAGGAAACATTTCATACAATTACCGATTTCACATTGTCACACGTTTTAAGTCGTAACTCCAAATAACCAAAGTAAATTGTTCTCAAAGTTTGCAGTGAAATTCGTCGGATAAGCGAAAAGGATGTGTTCCCTAAGCGGTCCGCAGATAATGTTCCGCGGTCATATTTTCGACGCTATTGCACAGAATCTCTGTCGCACTGCTGATTTCCAAGCCTTCGAAAAACTCTGTGAGTCTAACAATTTTGTTATGATGTAATTCTAAAGGATTAATTTTCTACTTTTATCTAAATCGAAAGAGAAATAAGTGCTGGTTAGCGGCGTACAGTTGCGACCTATTTACATATCAGTTAATACGCTTTGATCATGATCCGATCACACAACTTTGCCGGTTATGTTATAAATACTGCGGGATTGTAAGATATAGGTTTTCGGCAGTATTTCTAAAAATTTCTGGTTAGCTTTAAGCAGAAAATTTTATGAAAATAGCGTTCGAAAGTCTGCGGAACAAATTCCAGTGAGAATTCTTTAATGGTTCTCACAGATTCAGTTCGCTTGTTTCGGTTCGACAAAATCAACCGTCGTTTACGTCTTTATTGTACCATTAGCCGATCATCGTCAGTAAATTGTATAGTATATCTTTCTTTAAATCTGGAATATTACTGCAACAGCCGATAGCACCTCTGGAAGGCGTTTCTGCGCACTTTTCGAATGTGTATTGCACAATCCTGAAGGAAACGAGAGGATGTGAGATATCGAACCTTCCTGGGTAGACGTCACAAGAGCCGCTGGACCCATTCTCCTCAAACTCGGTCGTGAAACAAAATGGCGGTGTTTTGGAGCTATTTTCGAGATTTCGTCGGGGCACAGAAAATCGAGGATTTCACGGAATCCAAAAATTTTTTCGCAGAACTATTTCAAATAACAAGTACATTCGTTTTAGCGAAAAAGAATTTTTGGGGTTAGGTGCACTCAGGAGCCATATGGCTCCTGGTGCACTTTAACATGTAGTGAAAATGTGTAAACACGTAACCGGAAGGCCACAAAACCTACTAGAGTAAGGGGATTAAACTGGTTATTGTTGAGTTATGGCAGGCGAATCATGATTTTAATTTAAAACGAGGTCCACACGCTGCACTGAAATAGGCTTCGCTGGAATCGCCGTAATCAAGTCACTGAAGAGAACTTAAGCTTAACAAATTCAATAATATTATAGAAAACCAGCCATTGGTTTTTACCTCAGGATAAGTCATTTCTTGGTTGAGGTCCACAGCTAGGAGGTCCCCATATAAATCAACATCCAAAGAATCTAAATAGCATCACGAAAAATTATAGTATACACGAACATGTTAAAATCATTTCCAGACGTCATCCGAGGCAATCCACTGCCAAAGGGGTGTCTGGAAAACCCGAATAGCGAATAACGAATAGTCGCGAAAAGCGAACAGCGAATAGTCCCAAATAGCGAATAGCGAATAATACGAATAGTCTCGAATAGTGCGAATAGTGGCGAACAGTCTCGAATAGTGGCGAATAGTGGCGAATAGTGGCAAATTAGTGGCAAATCGAAGCAAATAGGGTACCCAGTATCTCGCAGTCAAACTCGCAGCAACGTAGGACGAGATTTTCCCTTATCAAGACCAAAGGTGTTTCTAAACGTAATTTCTTCTGTTTTAACCGCTCCAAAAGCGTAAATTCGTCTTAATTAGGTTATCCTTGTGTTTTCTGTTTTCATAATGTTGGCGATGGACGGCCCGAGCCTGAGTCCGGAGAAGGAAAGGTAACAAATTCACTGAAATTCTGTTGCTTATTTGGATAATTAATTAACGCAGGATATTAGACCTAAAGCGGTGAGTATTGACGACTACATCGTCACTATTCGCCACTTTTCGCGACTGTTCGCACTTTTCGGGACTATTCGCTATTCGCTATTCGCTATTCGGGTTTTCCAGGCACCCCTGCCAAAGTCGTCTAAGTTAATTATGCTTCATTCTGGGATCATTTAACGACAGTTAATTTCAAAACACGGAATAAGGTTCACCTTCATCCTTGAGAAGGAAAGACGAATTTCTGTTACGATCTGGCGCCTCTGTTTCATCCATGTGTTCTTCGTTTCCTTCCATCATGAAGAAACATAGCAAAAAACGTCAGGCGTTGATTCGGTCAACCGAGTAAAACTGGGTTGAGTAGCCCGCTTACCGGGTACCTGGATAAGCAAGCTCGACGTAAAGAGTTGTATATTTTTTCGATGTCTTTAATTTATATCTCAAAATGCTTCTCCTGACCTATAGATGAATAAGAAACCTCTGTAGGGATGCTGCCGATAGAAAACTTTACAACTTGACCACTCAGGGAAGCGCTTGGCTGAGAAACCAATGTAGCCTAAGCCAGCGACCTCAGACAGTCTGAGTTCCAAGAAAAGACTGGCGCGATGTGATTTACATTCGATCTACTTCCTTGGCAGCAAAACGCTATGCACATGTACAACGGAGCATATTTTTATGATGTTTCGCTTACAGACGGGGTCCAGCTCCAAGACTTGAAGGCAGGAGGGATGAATTTGGATAAACTGGCCTACAACTTGCGTTTCTCGTGCGATAGGCTTCCACGATCGAATCCCTGGTCGCGATCAAGTTTCGACGGAGATTTTATTTTGATTGCCGAATTCTCCGAAAATGAAGGACCTAAGCCTGTGGTGAGTCAGATCTGTGTAAGCTTACTTTTATAATACATTTATATTCACAAAAGTAGCGAAAGATGATCACGGAGACAATCAAGGATGGAACATTTGATCCTTGTTTTTGTCGCGTGACTGGTCTGAATACAAGCTTAATAATTTTAAGTAGTTAATGCGTGCTTTGTTTGTTTGTATAGTCCTCAGTTATATCATACAAATCACAGAGTATAACTTGAGCATTAGTAAAAGGTTTTAAAAGCAATGCATTGAACAGAAGCATGAAAAACTTAGAAATTGTTGTTGAACCTCTGACACAGGCTAGGCAGAATGTAGACTTTGTACATATAGCCATAAAAAACGCCATAAGGATGATTTGTAAAAAAGTTACGCGACCCATATGAAAACATATCACCAAATCAGTAAAAATAGCAGAGTGCTTCGATTGATACAGGGCTGGGGTGGAAAAACTGAGCCAGTCGTAGCAAGGTAGCTTTTGTAGAGGTTGCAGTTAATTGATAGAGGTTGGGCTAAAATGATCTCCCATGTAACAGGTATTTACGGTAAATTATATGTGGTTACCAGTCATTGAGCCCCGAATCGATTAGCCGTTAGCCGGTTAGCCCCCAATCAGGAGTTCATAAGCCCACATTTTCATGCTTTAAGAGAGAGAAATAGACCGTGTTCTTGCCTTCTGGTTGGGGCTAATTGACTTGTGGCTGGGGGCTACTAGCTAGCTGGGGGCTAAACAACCAGTTACCATTTATGTGAGTCTCTTGTTCCTTGTTGTGGTGGACAAAGAGGTGGAGAGTTGGGGGACAGAGGACTTAGGTTAGTTTTGTTTGCTCATTCACTCCTCTTACTTCTTTGCCCTTTCTTTCTACTCTATGGGAACCTGTGTACATTTATGAACAAGATAGATTTCGGTCATGATTACTGCCATTTTAAAATGCCAATGAACAAATGTCAAATCAATTATTCACTCTTTGCAAGAGAAATGTCTGAAATGTAAGAGAAAATATCCACACTGATTAATGGCAGATCCTGAGCTCAATTGGGACTCGGGAGTAAGGGGGATTGACATTGTTCTTGCTCAAGTGAAAGAGGGAGGGGGGCAGGACAACTTTTGTCCCTTAAGGTCATACATGTACATTTATATATAATATTTTTCAGCAATAACATACCCTCCTTCCCCACTCCCTAGAGTCCAGACCTGTCATTGCTGATGAAGTCACAGCTAGCTAGAGAGGTCTTTGCAGTGTGTCATGCTTAGTGGGGCTAAGTGAAATCTTCGCAGACAAATGAAATGAAACTTATTTTCTTTTATCTGATCTTCTAACCCATCCAGATGACAATTCCTAAGAATGCTGGTGGAAATTTTGACATCAATGCATTTTCTGTTCATGTAATGTCAGTGGATTACACTCAAGCAAGGTATTGATAAATTAGTACTAACAGTGGACTGAAAATTTGACTGTGTTTACAGGGTGGCCGACTATTAATGGGGTAGGGTTAAATTTCATCACTGGTCTATTTTCAGTGATGGTTTGACAGATATAATTGTTCTTTAATTAGCATTTGAATTGCAGATATCACTATTCATTTCAAAACAAATTGAAAGTTCAATCAGTACATATTTCATGTATATTAATCGTGGAAAGATGAACATAACTGGTTTGAGTGGCTGGGCTAAAATGATAAAGGATTACACAGGTTGGGATTTTACAGGAATGTGGTGGTTGGCTGCATTAACAGGGCGGTCAAGTTACCACGTAAAGGGTTTTCTTATAAGAAAATGTACATGTTGGGGCGTTTGGTTGTGACAAAAAAGACTGTTTTTGTATCAATGGTAAGGTAAGGTAATATTTCATTATTTATTTCAGAGGCACTAATTTTTCCATTGTTGAAGATACTCAACTGCTTTTAACAGAGAGAAAAGATGGAATTTATGCTTATGTAAGTTACTTGTGACGTTAATTTATTGCTCCAATTGGTATTGGTTATGTCCTATAATAAAACATATTGTAGAAATGTGAATGTTGTATTCAAGTATTAGTATATAGGTGACACAATTTCGAGTGCAATTTGGAACAAAAAATTAAGCAAATTCAAGTAAATTATTTCAGGCTAAAAATTGCACAAGCCTGGATGCATGATAGTATGAGTATAATTTGTAGCCTGAAAAATTTACTTGTAAGTACTTGATAATTTTTATTCCAATTTATTAAATCCATTTTGAAATCACTGGTTATCCTTGCAATCTGATTGGCTCTCAGTGGTGCGATTTATTCATGAATCACACTATTTTTTGCTCTAAATCGCATCTTTTTCTCAGCCAATGAGAATGGGCCAGTAAAACAAAACAACCAATCAGATTTCAAGATTAGTTTAAAGTAATCAATGAAATTTCAGGAAAATGAAAGGCAAAAACCCACTGTGTGGAGAATTTTGCAAATACTATTGCCAAAACTTTGTTGTTATTGTAGCTTTTTTTCCAAAAAAAATTGACGAATTTAATTAATTACAGTTTCTGAATGACGATTATGAGCTCCTTTAGGCTGAAGACCTACTTTATTGGAAGTTCCCAACTTTCAGTGTCCATTTTGACGAATATTTTGGCGATTTTTCTTCAACATCTGCTCAAGATCCGTATGATACTGAGTCCAGTAAAACATAAACAAACGAAAACCACACAACAAATTCAGAGTCATCTCAAGAAGGTAGATGTTTCCAGGTTTCTGGTAGTTTCAAACGAAGCAACAAAACAGCTCAACTCTGTTGCTGTGAATAAACATAGTCAAAATACACCACACTGCACAAAATAGTGCATGAACGAACGTCTTACAAAGCCGGTGCCAGTCCCGCCATCTTGGAAATATCTTAAAACAAATGGCGCTGCAAGAACTTGACAAGGTCCTGAGTATTGAGTCCTATGCCGAGGTTACAAAAAGAAACGGAGATAATAACGAGCTGGACCCCTTAAAATCATGCCATTGAACGGTATTTAAAAGAAAAAGAATGTACTATCCACTGGGCATTGTGCACTCAAGGGAGTTTCACAACTCAAAAGAAATCGATCGCAGAATTACACAGGATATGCACCTTCAAATTCCTTCTCCAATGACAATGAATAAAAAGTCTCAGCCTCAACCACAGAAGAAAGGTAGGCCTTCCATCATTGATTCAGGTGACGGGAATTGAACTTTTATACCTGAAGTAGACTATTTTCATTCTGACTTTAGAACTGCTTGTTTCTTTGTCATGCTCGAATGAGTTTTCATCACATGACATCGTTTTGCATACTAAATTAGACGTAAAGGCGTTTCCGGTTCTGCTTTTTTTAACAAACCGGCTACTGGAACAATGCACCAAAAATCTAAAATTTAAGGCGATAAAATTGTGCGATTTCAAAATGGATCTAATAAAGTGGCAATTGAACTTCGTGTCGTGCAATTTTGGTCTGAAATCATACTTCTGATTTCAAATCAAACTCGCGCTGCGCGCTCGTTCGATTTTGAAATCACGCGTATGATTTCAGACCAAATTGCACTCCACTCAGTTCAATTACCATTATTTATTACACCATATTAACCTTGTGATTACTTGATAAATAATAAAGGAGAACTGCATTCAAGAACTATTGAAGACCTGTTTAGCTTTTGTACTTAAATTAAGATTTTGTATTTATTTCACGGAAAAGAATATATTAAACACATTTTCATCAACTGGATGTTGTCCATTCCTTTGTTTTACCACTAGTGTGACACACGCTTTTTATTCTGAGTTACGTTTTGAACAAATTGTGCTACTAAGAGCAGTTTTCAATGGAGTGTCTTAAAAAGAAATCAGAGGCAATTACTTATAATAATTGGTTTTGGTTTTGATTTTGCTACAGTTCGAGTTTGGTTTAGTTGTCTAATTGGTTATTAATTGGTTTGGTTTTCGTTTTATGACCCGTAATTGTAAACCACTCTATGTTGATTTTAAGTACTGGAATACTTGACTTCATAAACAACTGATGTGAACATTTTACAGGTTCACCACTTCATGCTGTATGATATTCATGCTCGTGGTTTTGTGAGACCTTACTGCATGTGCTACATTTCCCAATGCAAAAGGTAATTACTTTCAATGAACACTTTTATATAAATTTACATAATTTTAAAATGAAATTTATGGCTTTGCAGGAATAATGTTTATTTGGGGGTCAATCAATAACTAGCTGAGATAATTAATGTTTGATTAAGTATTATAGATAATAGTTTAAGATTCTTGCAGAGCAGAAATCTCAGTTTACAACTACAGTTCCTGGAAGGTTCGGAAACATTTGAATTTGGTCCTGTTCCTGAATTGTAAGGAAATGGTTGTAGCAAAATTATACAGTATAATTTGGGACTGTCTATTGCAGGGACAGATCTAGGGGGAGGGTGCATGGGATGTGTCCCCCCCCCCCCCCCCTGCATGAGATGACATGCCAGTTTCTAATGTAACTGGTATTCTGCAAAAAAAAACAGTTACACCATTCCTTAGTGGTGCACCCCCTCCTAAGAAAAATCTTGGATTCGCATGGTGTACTGCATCAATAACTTGCGCTCTACTGTGAGAAACCTCTGCCACATTACAATTCAGTGGCCGAACCAGAATTTAAGGTCTGCACCTCACCCAGATAATACTTTTTTGTTTGTTTAGCTGATAGTTTTTTCCCGTCCCCTTCACCGAAAAGTTGGGTGGCAGGCCCCTTACCTGGACCTGTTATTATAGCTTCATGGTGTGTATCTTCATCAGCATTCATTGGTTACCTAACGACAATCTCATGCCATGTTACTCTTTGTCTTCATGTGCAGAAAAATGTTTTCTTTCCTTGACAGTCTCATGGAGGAGTTTACTAAGGTACAGTTTAAACATTATTGTTACTAGTTAATAGTATTATATTAATAAATTTGTAATATAGAGATTGACGCTCAAGGATGTTAGGACATGATGTGTTCTCTATCCTTGATCATCCCAGATACATACTTTTTGTAAACTGGTACAAATCAAGCTAAAAGTTTGTCACTGCGAGACAAGGGCAGCAGATGGACCTATTGTAAATGATTGATTCAGAACCTTTAATCCTCATGTCCACTGCAGTAGAAACCATTAAACTTCTGGCCACAACTCTGCAGATTAATTAGGGAGATAATTTCTTTTATTAATTAAATACTTATTTATTGAGTGATTTGGGATGATTTTTAGGTGTCTAGGCTCTTCAGGCATGGGAACAGAATAACGTTCTTAAGAGACCTTGAACAGCGTTTGGCTGATGTCATGGCCATGAAAAGTTTGCACACAGGTTTGTAAGTAACCACTGTCAGTGAGGGAATAATGCTTTCAGTGTAGTAAGTGTTTTCATATTACATTACTTGCAAAAAGATTATAGGTTCCAGCTCAGTACAGATAAGATTAAAAAACAATTTTGTAATAATTCAATTTCAATTGATTCTTATTCATCTAACTTTTTTATTTTTGTTTTTATTTTCTTAGTGGAAAATGCTCATTTAGGTAGTCTCATTGATAAGGCATTGAAGGTACAGTACAGTATAAATATTATTATCACCACATTGTCATATGATAGTAGTAATAGAGTAGATGTCAAGCTAGCTCTGTACTTCACACATTGTATGCTTTTATTTATGATAACACATATACGAGTTTGATTAGCAATACGCAAGGTACAATTACAATTTGCTCAACCAGATTTATATGTTATTTTACAATAACAAAACAGTTGGTACTAAATTTATATACCGTAAATGTGTACAATACGAGTTATTTTTCCTCCCAGGAAAGGGTGATTTATATAAAACACAAAACAATTGAAAGCTTAACGCAAGAATGTCACTTAAGTTACAGTGCACAAGTTTGAGTACTACTTAACAATTATTCACCGAAGTGGAGGTAAATATCCATCACTTTCACCGACACTGAGGTGAATAATTGTTTTAGTATATACCACACAAGCTTAATAATTAGCAGACCAAAATGTTATTTTATGTGTGACAAGCGGTTGGAAATTTTAAAATCTCTCGCACCGGCTGTTCGGAGGTGAATAGTACTTGCTAATCACCCCTGAGTTAACCAATCAGAGCGTGCAAAAAGCACTATTCACTTGTGTGGTATATACTAAATATTATTATTATTAATATTAAAAATATTTTTGAAAGTGCCACTAGTATGATAAGTTATAGTACAGTCAAAACTTTGTTAAGTGGCCCTCAGTTAAGAGGTCACTATTCAAATTCCTGAAACTTGCTTGACATATTTACTGGACAGTCTAATACTTGGAATATATTGGATTAGCAAACAGGTTAATTAGTTATTGGCATGCTCCAGCTCCCTTGGTCACATAATAACTTTTAAATATATAAATCAGACTTGCTAAATTGTGTTGAATGAAAATTTACTGTGCATTTATTTTTATTGCATTTTTGACATTCAGGTTCAGGACACAGAAAAATCAAAGGGCACCGAGGTGGAGGAATATGAGATCATCATAAAGGAGACAAGAAAGTTAATAGAAGTTCTTAAACCTCACGTGGTGGTAGGTGAAGTGCTATTCAAGGCCATGTGATAGTTGTATATTCTCAGTTACTGTAAAGTTCTGAAAGTAACAGCCTTTGTACGTTACTTTCTGATTTAGCAACCTTATTCCTATTGCTCCTTTCAGTAGGAAAACAGTTTACTATTTTCAGTGGTCGCCACCTCTGCAATTACCCACAAATGATGATTAAACCTTTTGTCAATTAGTCTAAACTTTCAGAGAGCTGCTACTCTCATTGCTATCTGTCATTGACAATAAGAAAATTAAGTTAAAACTAACAGTAGGCAATGGCAACAAAGATACATTGCCCTGTCTGAATTCTGGGGCAGATACCAGATTTTAGAGAACGGGTTTTGAGATATGGATGTCCGAAGGTGGTCCTTTGTAGGGGTTGTGGGGCATCCTCTCCTGAAAAGTTTTAAAACTGAGGTCCTTGGAAATGGGATTTCCAGCATTCTGAGGCCAAGTCAGTGTGTTTTACTGCCTCATTTTTTAATTAAGGGGTTCATTCGACCACACCCCCTAGATCTGCCCCAGTGAGTTTGAACCCTAGAGTAAGACAGACAGAACATGGACAGATGGACAGATGAAGAAGCTAGTCATAAAAGGGGATAAGTGACGATTTTGGTTGCTTTTCTTTTTTCTTGCTCCAAATTAGCTGAATTTTTGCATGTGGTCTTCAATGTAATAGAAAAATGTGGTTCTGTATTTTTGTTGCTGGTTTTTGCTTTGTTTTCGAGTTAAAACGTAGGCAAAAAACTTGGCTTTTCCTAGCCATGTCTTTAGGAGTTTATTTGTTGAACAGCAAACAGGCAGACTGTTTATAGTGTATGAAGTCAAAACCAAATCCCACAGCATATAGAGCGGAAATCTGGGAACGGATTGTTTACACCGGTTATTGTGACGTGAACACAACACGTGAATCGATCGAGCGTCAAACGAAATGCCATCAAACAAAAAAGAGATGTGCCGTATTAGAGCTCTGTCAACTAATATCTTAAGCATTGTTTTAAAGTACCTTGTGTGCCTACCTGGTGGTTGAGAGGCATCATAAAGCCTCGATAAACCCGTAAGTCATCAGCACGTTTTAAAGAATCAAAATGTGTTCTGAAACTTCGAAGGCAGCTGATATACCGTAATCGTGTTATCGGCGTTCGAAGTCAGATCGAGCCAGGTAGCAAAGTCCAAGAGCAGTTCTTGCACAAGAAAAATACCCTCTGGCGAGTTGTGGCCCATTTGCCAAGCGTTGCTAGCGTCAAAGTGTGGAAAGCGAGAACTGGTTTTAGAGTGATAAAATTTGTCTTGTATCGACCGCCATGTCTTCCCGCGCACGAGGTGTAAAGACCCTTCCCGGCATGCATTGCGATTACGTTCTGCGGACGTTTCTCGAACTGGTAACTAGATTTAAACATAATAATGGCCAGCAAGTGGCGATCGATTGTAACAGATCTGTGATCCAGTTTGCGTTGATTTTATTTCAAATCGGCATGATTTTTAGTGTTTTGAGCTTCTGGGATCAGGGGACATGCAGATGTATGGAGACCCGTACGTTGCGCAGAAGGGTTAATCTGTTAATCTGTCAGCCCTATTTATAGAGCGTTTTCACGTGGAGTCATCAAATTCTTAAATCCAAAACTAAACAGCCGCCAAAGTTGTTGTCCTCATCAGGCATAAGAGGTACCAGCGCATTTTGAACTTGGAAGTTATGGCGGTGCGTGACATAAAGCTACGATCGCGTTTGTCGAAAACTATGTTTTATCTCGTGATTTTTTAGCCATTGAAGACGTTGCCGTATTTGAAAAAGTGTTTATTGAAATGTTTATTTGTTTCATTTTATTTTTATTTACACCTTTTTTTGACCTGAAATCAGCATTTTTGAGCTTATACGTTGCGTGAAATTACCATTTTCAGGAGCCCATCATGGGCTCCTACCATTTTGCTGTTTTCTAAGTGAAACCAACATCCTTGCCGTCACGCGTTAACGTGAAATCAACATTTTAACCTATTTAGACCTGAAATCAACATCATTGAGCTTATGTGCTGCGTGAAATTGAAATTTTGCTGGTCTCTAAGTGAAACCAACATCCTTGCCGTCACGCGTTAACGTGAAATCAACATTTTAACCTATTTAGACCTGAAATCAACATCATTGAGCTTATGCGCTGCGTAAAATTGACATTTTGCTGGTTTCTAAGTGAAACCAACATCCTTGCCGTCACGCGTTAACGTGAAATCAACATTTAAACCTTTTTTGACCTGAAATCAACATTTTTGAGCTTGTACGTTGCGTGGAATTGACATTTTGCTGGTTTCTAAGAGAAATCAACCTCCTTGCCGTCACGCGTTAACGTGAAATCAACATTTCAACCTTTTTTGACCTGAAATCAACATTTTTGAGCTTATACGTTGCGTGGAATTGACATTTTGCTGGTTTCTAAGAGAAATCAACCTCCTTGCCGTCACGCGTTAACGTGAAATCAACATTTCAACCTACTTAGACCTGAAATCAACATCATTGAGCTTATGCGCTGCGTAAAATTGACATTTTGCTGGTTTCTAAGTGAAACCAACATCCTTGCCGTCACGCGTTAACGTGAAATCAACATTTCAACCTTTTTTGACCTGAAATCAACATTTTTGAGCTTGTACGTTGCGTGGAATTGACATTTTGCTGGTTTCTAAGAGAAATCAACCTCCTTGCCGTCACGCGTTAACGTGAAATCAACATTTCAACCTTTTTTGACCTGAAATCAACATTTTTGAGCTTGTACGTTGCGTGGAATTGACATTTTGCTGGTTTCTAAGAGAAATCAACCTCCTTGCCGTCACGCGTTAACGTGAAATCAACATTTCAACCTTTTTTGACCTGAAATCAACATTTTTGAGCTTATACGTTGCGTGGAATTGACATTTTGCTGGTTTCTAAGAGAAATCAACCTCCTTGCCGTCACGCGTTAACGTGAAATCAACATTTCAACCTACTTAGACCTGAAATCAACATCATTGAGCTTATGCGCTGCGTAAAATTGACATTTTGCTGGTTTCTAAGTGAAACCAACATCCTTGCCGTCACGCGTTAACGTGAAATCAACATTTCAACCTTTTTTGACCTGAAATCAACATTTTTGAGCTTGTACGTTGCGTGGAATTGACATTTTGCTGGTTTCTAAGAGAAATCAACCTCCTTGCCGTCACGCGTTAACGTGAAATCAACATTTCAACCTTTTTTGACCTGAAATCAACATTTTTGAGCTTATACGTTGCGTGGAATTGACATTTTGCTGGTTTCTAAGAGAAATCAACCTCCTTGCCGTCACGCGTTAACGTGAAATCAACATTTCAACCTACTTAGACCTGAAATCAACATCATTGAGCTTATGCGCTGCGTAAAATTGACATTTTGCTGGTTTCTAAGTGAAACCAACATCCTTGCCGTCACGCGTTAACGTGAAATCAACATTTAAACCTTATTGACCTAAAATCAACATTTTTGAGCTTATACGTTGCGTGAAATTGACATTTTGCTGCTTTCTAAGTGAGATCAAAGTCCCTGCGGTCGCGGCGGGCCGATCCTTTGTTATGATAAACCGAGGCGAGACTTCGACTTATAACAAAGGCTTGGCTTGGTTATTATAACAAAGGATCGGCTCTGTTTATCATAACAAAGGCCCGGCTTCGTTTATTTGCAGCCTCGGCGGGAAAAGGGCGTTAGGTATTTTAATCAAAAGTGAACTTTGTCGAAAACGCTCCAAATTTCGCATAGAGTTTTGTTTAGGTATGTTTAGCAATGTCCCGTAGTTTTTGCGCTAAACCTTGCTTCGTTTTCAGGATATTGCGTATGCAAAAAACCACTCGGTTTTCCTAGCGGCGTCTTTATAAAGCGAAGCAAAAACCAGCGGCAAAAATACAGGAACACGTTTTTCTATTACATTGAAGACCACATGCAAAAATTCAGCTAATTTGGAGCAAGAAAAAAGAAAAGCAACCAAAATCGTCACTTATCCCCTTTTATGACTAGCTTCTTCAGATGTAAATTTAAACTGTTGGGCAGTCAAGCCTTTCTTATTCTCTTACATGAAGGTGCATATAATTCATGGCTTTGTAGTAATCATTTTCTATGCTTAAATCATTTGCTTAGCCTTCAAAATCAAACATTGTAGATCAAACTTTCATTATAAACTAGTTAATATTAGCTTAGTTTTCTTTTCCTCCCTTACTGAGATGTCTTTTTTTTCTTAGTCTAGAATAGTGTTACCAATTAGCTTATTTAATATTTCTTTTATAATCTTATTATTCAATATATATTTAATGTGCATTTTTTTCTATTCATGTAGTGAAATACCCTGACTAATGACTGTGTATTTTGTTGGTATTTTTTTAGCATGATGCAAGGGTCGTGCAACAATTTAGAAGACTGGAGGACATGACAGAAGGACGGACTCGAAGTTACACAGATGCTGATGGGTTTTCTCTTATAAAAAATGAAGCAAGTGAACTTAAATTACCTATCTTTGTTAAACAACAACCTTCATTACGAAGAGGTTTGTAATGTTAGTTTATCTTATTACCTGTAGGCAGTCTTGTTTTATAGTCTGAAATATGATCTGTTGGCCAACAGTCAGCCATCTTTTGGCCGTTTGCAGGTGGACACGTTTATCGACAACTGTTGCCTGACAGTTGACCAACAGTTTCATTAGGGGGGAGGGGTGTTGTCCACACTACCATGGCAAAGAGGTAAAGGTAATGTTATGTCTGTATACGAGGCAAGTGGCCCAATTCAGGTTGGAGCCTATCCCTGTTTCCATAGTATGAAGCAACTAAGAGTATTTCTACCCCCCCCCCCCCCCCCTCCCTTCCTGGATGGGTTGCTAATTCATCGCAGGTTTACCCCCAGCAGTAAGTTTGCCAGTACCCATTTATACACTTGGGTGGAGAGAGGCACTGTGAGAGTTACATGTAAGTGTCTTACCAAAGTATACAACACAATGTCCTTGGCCAGGACTCAAACCCAGACTGCTTGATCTGGAGACGAGCGCACTAACCATGAGGCTACTGTGCCTCCCACCATGGCAAGAGGCATCCCACAATCCTGTAGCCCAGAGAGAGAGAGATGCCTTAAAAACCCAAACCCAAAGTTATGACATTTTGCTTTTAGCACAATAGTAATAGTATTGATATATTTTACTTCAGTCTTTTGAACATTGCTCTTTCTCACAAGAAACCTACTAGGCTTTCTAGATAAAATTTATCTGATTGTAATTTTGTTGCAGCATTTTCACTCCCAGATATGAAAGATCTTCTAAAAGGACATAAAAAAGGGAATGTAAGTTCAGAGTTCTTTGAGTAATCATTTCATACCATGAAGAATTAAGGTTACTTCCCACCTTCAGAGGCCAAAAAAATCGTTTTTTCTTTCATTGGACAAAATTTACGTTCGTCATTTTATCTAGCGTTTCCAAAGGAAAAACATTAAAAATCTCGAAAAGCGGCCGAGTTATTTAGAAAAAACATATTTTCAAATAAAGTTAATAAACTAGGAAGGTGTCATAATCTTGTCAACGGGCGAGAACCCTGGGGGAATTTTCGCGGCAAACGCTCATCGCTCGTATTTCATGTCATTTATTTACATCACGCACTTGACAAAAATTCCCACGTGAAAGCTCTTTTCGCTAACTCCTATGGAAAAATCGAAAGCAGAAAAAAGTCCTTGGGTAAAGAAAACGAAAAAAACCGGCCCAAAGAAGAAAGAAAAAGCTCCATATTGTCAAGGAAAGAAAAAAAAAAACAAGCTTGCCGAAAGCGACAAAGGCTCTTGGCTTGGCCAAACGCCTTCGACAATCTCGGCATCTGCTGAAGATCCGGAGCGTTCAAATATCCTTGGAACAAGTAGCTTTAAAATCAAACTCAACGTCAGTGCAGGCTGTGAACAAGATTCTTCGTCGGAATCTGGCGGAAGCGATGAAGAAAATGAAACCTACCCAAGGGAACTCATTTCAGCATTAAGGGTATTTCTTAAGCTGTCCGTCGATTCCTTAACGTCTTGTTTTTCAGCGGCACATTTTCCGCCTTAAACATTTTTGGCACGGGTTTTTCCTTTGCCTTTGCCTTTGGCGTCTCTGCCCATTATATTACGTCGCCGTCCTAAATTGAACTCCACTGAGGGAGATAAAAAAAACAAAAAACAAAACAACATGTTGCAATGCGATGTTTTTCCCGGGAAATCTTGATCTATTGTCATAGACACTAGGAGGTCCTGTTGTTCCATTGGTTTGCAGTTTTATTAGGCGTGATAATCTCCGGGCGTGGCGCGAGTTGTTTACGAACCTTTACAAGCTAAAATCTCGCATTTGATTTTTGGCGGAATACATCCACTTTGACCGAATTTATAGGGTATGCAGATTTGACGGATTTTCGTGAAATTTCGACAGAACATTCCAGAGATAATGACAAACCAAAGTGTGTCGGGAAATTTTGATATTTAACACATTTTTCCCGTGGCGTCCATTTATGCAACACGTCTCGCATATTTTTGGTTACTCCAACTTTAGATGTGGATATCTAGACAACCAATCAGAATATCGAGAAAGCCCGACATACTTTTGTTGATTGATGCCCTGTGAATAAGACTGTGCAGCCATTTTGCTCGTACTGCGGAATCCGATAGCCGATAAATTCAATAGAAGAAGCCTTGGTCGTTTCACGCCTTACCACCTCCTGACACTTCCTAAAAGAAAGCATTCCTGAAATTGTATTTTTTTCGTAAAGTACATTTATTAAGCTTTCTTATGATATATAGTTTGTTGGGGTTTTATTGAAACTGGCGCACGTACGATTTTTTTCCCGAAGGGCACCCGCGAAGGTGGGAAGTAACCTTAAGCCACTTCCAAGAAGACTTAAAAGCCACTCCATGTTCTGCAGTATCCAATACTATGGGTTATTAATTTCTGGCATTATGGCTGCTTTCTATAGATGGGTCATGTAAATTGACTTTGAATATCAGTACATTTTATGGTATGGTAAAAACAGAAACAATCTTGGACAAACTTTCAATTGGCAACTTATAACCTTCATTATTGCTGAGAAAAATGTTGTAAATGAACTAATGCGGAGTCCTTCATCCAAGTTTTGCAAGTTGTAGAGAGTAGTGGGAAATCTTTATGACAATATTGGTCTGCTTTGCATTGCCAGATCTTCATGACATACACTGTAGGTTGCTTGTTACATTGAAAGATCCGCTGAATTAAATTGAAATGTTCTTGGTGTACTATGAATGTCTCACTTGTGTCTTAGAAGTGAATTTAAGGTCATACAATCATTCATTACACAAGTCAGTGATATAAGACAGTAAAATAAATATTAAGAAGCTGTACTTTTTAAAAAAATACGAATGCCAGCTACCCTGTCAATATTTTTTATGTTGCCCCTAAACAGTTTTTGCTGGTATACTCTATTTATACTGAGACTTGGCAGTTATGGGAACTGTAGGAGTAAAGTGTCCAAACCGAAAGCACGTCACTGTAAAGCCTGTTGTCAGTGCTCAGACCAAGATGAAGTAGTGCCATGAAAATTGTGCCTCAGTTTGATTTCTTGTTTCATTTTGCCAGGCAGAGCTCAAATCTTGTTTTCCCGAGTCTTATCTTAACGGCATTAAACAGTTACGGTAAGCAATAGTAATAGACATTATTATGCGCTAACCATTTTCAATTCAGGTACCGGACAAAACTTACATGTATTTCATACATTGTATTTTCATTCCATCAGCCAGAGTGTTGTGTCTCGTCTTGGTCATTCACAGTAGCTTTCTCTTAGGACTGCTTTCGCGTACCATAAGTAAAGACTTCTCCTACTACAAAATCATAAGTCATTATAATACTTAAACTGCATGAACAGTCAGCACTAATCATAATACATACTGACACTTGACTTGTATCTACGTGCGTTTTTTAAGCCATTTACATGATCTGTGTGAGTGGGGAGCAAAAGAAGGACTCAACAGATTACGAAACATCTTGAAGGTACAAATTAATATTTGATATTAAATTATTAATTTTAAACGGTTCACCCCATCGTGTCGTGCATATTTGTGCTGCCCATGTACTTGACCAGTCACTTTGCCTAGCTCAGTAATGTTTTATTTTGATTTACATGTGATGTTAATAGGGAAATTTAATCTTTTAATAAAATACCTTAAATGTTGATTTTTCATTCCCTTGTTCATTCATCTGTAGCATTACAGCAGAGAAACAGCAGCACTGTTAATAGAGCAGACAGAGGCAAGCCATCTGGGTGAGAAGCATAAGTCATTTGTTACTCTTTAACAATCATAATAATGTATTCTTTTCATGGTGAAATGTTAAATGGCCCTTACCACGGTACTGTGCACGTACGACTTTTAATGACACTGAAAGGTTCACTGGTAGATTTTTAACCGAAAAAAATCGCACAAGTCGGAAGCAGGCACCCCATGGGATAATTTGCAATTTTCCATGCTTCTTTATATAAACACCTTTTTTTGTCTTTGGAAACCTCATTTCCCTCCTTTGACCCTTTGTAGGAAATGAGCTGCTTTGTACATACTTCCCCTTTTGAACGTAAACATTTTGCGATGTAAATCTTGGCATAAATATTACAAAATATGCTGTGATAACTCTCCACAAATGATTAATAATTTCTTGAGTACCGTGACTAGTTAGCTCTCATGGTTCCCACAAGATCGGTAGAAAAGGATTGTCCTGACCTAATTGTGTAGAAGAGTGTAATAGGCCATTGGATGTCTTCATGCCAACAAATATTAATTGTAAGAAAATAGGGCATTCTTAGGATGAGGCACGCGTTATTCGTGTAGGTTGTCAAAGCACCTTTAAAATGTTTTTGTCTCTGTGTTATTTCAGAGCGGTTTCCTTCTCTTCTCACAGTTGGTCGGAGTGTAGTGAGCAACTTCCTTCACAATATTGACATGTAAGTTCTAAGTGATGTTTTCTTTATGGCAACTATAGTGTAAATGAGGCGCTGCACGCGCAATTAAAGGAGCTCAGTCATGGTATTTTGAGCTATTTTTATTAGCCACGAACAAAATTACCGTTAAGTTGCAGGAAACCTGAAAATAGTAGTTAACTAAGATAGAAAAACACCAAAGAGATAATGATGAATCATAAAGGAACAAGAATGGTCAAGAATAGAGAAGATTAACACGGATTACAAACGTCGAACTTGAAAAATTTAGGCTAAACTCTTCAAAATGCGCAAACTGTGACGTAGCTCCTTTAAAGTGGCTGACAACAGTTTCCAGCACTTTCCAAGACTTAGATTTTGTTGAGTAATTACAACTACTCTTTCATATAACCACTCCTCAAATGTTGCGGTGTACTTGGGGTTACTTCCAGCTTAATGCAGTGACGATGTTAAAGCCGATGACAATGCCCTATAAAATTGAAGTTTGTTGGTATTCTACTGAAATTAAAGGGACACTGTCTCAAGATATTTTGCTTAAAACTGTTATAGATTCACATAATGGTCCCTAAATTTATGTAACAAGAACTAATTAGCTCTAACTAAATGATTAAAAGCAATTTCTTGAGGAAAGTCCACACTACAGCAACATTTTTGCAAAATTTCAACGATTTTCTAGCCAAACTTGAACCTTTGAAAAATTGACATTCTGACGCTTTTTCAAAAATCCATATCACGATCCGTTTCCATCCGCGCCATCGTTACCCATCCTGCCTTCCTAATGAATTCCAATCATTTGTCGAGTACTGCTCTGAAAAATAAAACCATTATTGTTCATCTTCCAAAGATCGATCTATGGTTTTGAGATTTACAAAATCACGATAAAAATGGTGACGATGACCCTTTAATATGTAGATCTTTTCCCTGTCTCCATCATGAAATAAGAACTAACTCCGGCTGAAAATGTAGAAATGCGAAAAAATGAATTACTGGACTTCTCAAGATCCAGCAATGACGTACAAGCACTTGCACCTTGTTGGGTGTTGTTTTTCTAATCGGTACTGTCACCTAGAGCAGTTTTCACCTGAGTCTCGAAAAGTAATCCACCGTAGGAAAGAAGATGGCGGCTGTACATTTTACCACAATACCTTGCGAACCTAACACAACCTACAAGACACAAAGAAAGCCAAATATTTACAATACTTGTCCCTGTACTAAGGTCATCGAGTAGCCTAGATTGGAAGATTTTATAACGTTTCTGCACGCTTTTATAAACGTTATTAAGGTTTTCGTGCGCTAAGAACTATGGGTAAATGTACCAGTCGCCATTTTTTTTCCTACGGAGGATTGATTTTGCACTTACTACGCTACACGATTGGCTTAAAAAACTCGCGCCATTTTTTCATCCAATCAGTAAACCAATTCCTATTTTGACTCGTTCGCACACATTTTCCCGCGCTTCTCGTCAGCTACATGTAATTACCTGGAGTTTTGATTGGCTCATTGGATTGTCTGTGTCCTTTGTGATTGGCTAGAGTGATTAATTTGGTTTTGGCTTGACGTCACTCAGTTGAAAACCGTTCTTACGTGCGTCCCTCGTGTGTTACACCGTCACGGCAGGCGTCATGTAATACGTTTCCTTAGAAACCAGGTACTGATAAGAATGTAGACTGCGAGCAGTCTCTCTTTTTCGCGAAAATCCGTGGGAAAGGACGCAAAACAAGTGAATGTGCAAGCGTGACGGCGAGCGTGACATACGAGCGGCGAGCGGCGAAGCCACAAATCTCGCACGCTCACGACCGTTCACTTGTGTCGTGTTCTTCTCTGCGTTCTTTCCCACGGATTTTCAAGCAAAAGAGAGACTGCTCGCAATCTAAGAAGAGTGTTAAACATTAGTTTGTAAAGCACTAAAAGGGAGATGATGCGTGTGCTGAGGAACTGAGAGTGTGTTAAGGGAGCATGTCGTATGTTCTCCTTCCTCGGGCAGTGGCTTACTACAGTTTGCTCTCTATGCTAACATCACTGTACTTTAAGATGCTAATTAGAACAAGGATGCCCCCCCCCCGGTTCTTAGTCCCTTTCCATCTATTAAATTTACTTGTCTCATGTAGCATCTGATCCACACAAGCCTTTATTTTTTCTTCACTGTGTGTATAGGAAGTGTACTCAAAGTAACCAGTGGAGTTATGACTGTTCTTCCAACCCTCCAAGTCAAGAATGCCCCACAAGAAAGTCGTCTGTATGAGTTTTTCCTGTTACTTTACTTTAAACATATTTAACGTTGTGATGCAATGTTTAGTATGTTAGCATGAAGAAAATTCTTTTTAATCACGACATCACGACTCTCAAGCTATGTCACATGTAGATATTTAATGATTTTTAATTTAGTCTTTTCTAACCTACCCAATTATCGTGACGCCCTACATTGTTTCATTTCACTGTTCAGTCAACGTTAATTCAACTGCGTTTGATTGATTTTCGGTGTATTTCTCATAACATGCTATCAGCTAACGCCTGTTCGCAGTTTAGATTTCTCATTGAAAGCATCCACTTTGATGAAACTTTGTATTGTGTAGTGACCGGGAAAAATGCCAAAACGTGGGAGAGTACCCACTGGGATTTTAGACGCTCGTTCAACAGCAGTGAAGATAACTTCATGTCATGCTTACATTTCACTTAAATTTGATGTCAATTAACACATGTTTGCTTAATCAATCAGTGAATCAATCATTCAATCAATCAAGCAATCAGTCAATCAATCAATCAATCAATCAATTAGTCAATCTGTCAGTTAGTTAGTCAGTCAGCCAGTCAGTCGTAAAGTCAGTCAGTCTGTCAGTCAGTCAGCCAGCCAGCCAGCCAGCCAGCCAGCCAGCCAGCCAGCCAGTCAGTCAGTCAGTCAGTCAGTCAGTCAGTCAGTCAGTCAGTCAGTCAGTCAGTCAGCCAGCCAGCCAGTCAGTCAGTCAGTCAGTCAGTCAGTCGGTCAGTCAGTCAGTCAGTCAGTCAGTCAGCCAGGCAGTCAGCCAGTCAATCAATCATTTAATTGGTTTCACGTATAGTAATGGAAAAGATGAACCAACTATGAAATGGACGCGTGCAGTTTCTTGTTTATGTTGTAGACTGTTATTGGTTAGTAGTGGTAGTTATTTCTGTTACCTTATCTTATTTTCCAGTGTGGCAGCTTAGGAAGTTTGTTCAGCTTGGAATCATTTCAATCTTGTGTTGAGGATGAATTTGTAGGATCTTCAAGGTCAAGTGATGGAATTCTTTCACCATTTGCACCCTCGTGAGTGTTATTCCATGTTTGTATCCTTTGTATTTATTTTTTTAAGCACGAATTGACTTAATACAGACCTCCGTTTAGAAAAGGCACGTGATTATTTTTGGCTTCTTTTAACAGGGTCACTAAATCTAAATGTAGCCGTTAACAGCAACTAATTTTTACTGTTAAATATTGCAATTGCTTTATACAAGAGAAGATGAAGGGTATTCCCAAGGTATTCCCCCTCAAGTTATTTTTAGATCAATCCCGGTTTTGGAAATCCTAAGAGGGTCTAGAAGTAGCCAATCCTGTGACGTAGATTTTGATCACGTGACAGCCCAAGCGGCCTTACACGCATTCCATGAAAACATGTACTCAACGCGCGTGGTAACATCCGTGGAAGAAATGGGTAACATGTTTAAAAAAACCTTGAGATTAAGGCCTATATGGGGGTTTCACTCTCTTACTCTCTCTTCATCCCCTCTCGTTTGTCCTAGCTGGTAGACATTGTATTTAGTTTATAATAAAAAAGAGTTAACTATGCCTTGATGATGGAAAGTACTTTTATGGTATTGGAAAATATCTCTCTGATCAGTTGTCTTTTCGTTACTTCTAGCAATTGGTTTCATGCTGATCTGCAAGGAGCAGAAAGGCTGGAAACCTTAAGCTGTGGCAGCTCGGAGTCTCCAAGAATGGAAAACAATGACGACATGTCCACGCATTCCGATACAACCCTCAGTACGGCACGTGAGAAGTTGTCATTAGCGGACTATGCCTTGTTTGATGAAGATGCTTTGTCAGACCACAGCGGATCCCGCTACGGGAGACAAACTAGCGCAATGTATGAAACAAGCGTCAGCTCGCATCAGAATCATTTAAAAAGGAAGAGTTTAAGTTTAGAGAGTCTGTCGAATTCTTGTGGTTATGGAAGCTCAAGAGGCCAGCACAAGCATCACAGAAGAAAAGCCGAGCACCCCATGTTACAGAAAAAACTTTCCAGTCCATTACCTTCACCAAAATCCGAGAGGATTCCAAATACCAATTTTCTGGAGGTTCCCTCTAGAACTAGGAGTAACATTTTTGTAAAGCATTTTTTAAACAGGAGAGTTAAAAGTGTAGAGGTTTCAGGAAGTTCCACACCGAATGGCGAAGACCGACTACCTAAAAGAAGACTGCTTCACAGCTTAAGGTTAGAAATTCAAACAAAGGTTTTATAAATGATAAAATTTTCATCATGCTAGGAGCATAGGACAAAGAAAGAAATCTGAATCCCTGAAGGGATTCGAACCCAAGACCTCCCAGATATCGGTTGGCTGCCCCATATCACTGAGCTACAGAGAACTGCATGAAAAAATTTAATCGAAGTATTATATTCTCTCTTACAGAAGTGCGTAGTTCAAGTTTTGTATCCCGGTGAAAAGGGGGGGGGGGGGGGGGGGGAGGGAGATGGACTTCCATATGAAAAAGACAGGGGTGCTCGTCGTACTTTTAAGGGGTTAAAAAAGTAGTTTTGATACCTCTCAGGGTGTTCATCCACAAACGGTCCACAGCGGAGCTTTTGTGGTACCTTTAAGGGTAATGAGCTGAAAGGAATATGACAGGAGAGAAGGTGTTGTTTTAGAATTGGTACCTCTTAGGGATGAAAAAAATTTCAAGCCACGCCCACAAAACAGGATCTTGGTACCTCTTAGGGGTTCTTTTCAAACTTTCCGCTGAGCAACCCTGTCCTTTGTAATGGAATTTTCCCCCGGGTTTATGGTTCAAGATAAGCCAAAGTCAAAGGTGAAGGGCAAGCAATTTTTAACGAAACCTTCGCTAAACGATGCGTGTACACAGAGTTAGGTCGCAGTATTTCGGGAAATTCTGTTTATTTTTGTCAACTATGAGTTCTAAATTTAAATTTGGCTGAGCGGTAGTCTTGTATTAGTTTAAACATGCTTTGAACAACCAGATCTTCGTGTTCAAATGCTCCTTTGGGTTAAACCCCAAACTGGCTATATATTGAGTACTCACACACAACGTAACCATACTGCTAAGGCTTTGAGAACTAAACCAAAAATTCTCCTTTCCATGGCCAAGCACTAAAATTTCACGTTACTCAACGCCTTTAAGCCTACCTAAATGTCATTGTACAAAGTTTGTATGAAGTTGTTTTTCTCACAGACCAGAAAAAATTCGACTGAGATGCTTTGCAGAGGAAGTTTGCCAACCACTGGAAACATACTCAGGTAATCTAATGTTACGTGAGGAATTTAAGATTTACTTACAAACGTGTTTTCATTTCTTTGCGATAGTAAAGAAAATAGAATGCTTTTCACTTATGGTTCGTATCATTCATCACAAACACCAGGCTTTATTTTCGCAACTGTCTAAGTTGCGTACGTAATAAGCTACTTTCGATTTATTAAAATTCAGCTTGACAGTGAGGCTTAGAGGACAAAAACAAAAGAAATGAATAAACATGGTCATTCAATTTCCTTTGTTTGTGTCCTCTAAGCCTCACTGGCAAGCTGAATTTTAATACATCGAAAGTGGTCTATTGCGATGACTTCTTATGTATTCACATGGTAATATATTCACATGGTAATATATTCACATGATAATATATTCAGATAATAATATTGCTAATATATTCACGTGCTGATACATTTACATGCTAATTCATTCACATACTAATATATTCACATGCTAGTAACGGCCGTTTTAAACAAAGCAGTAGAAGGAAGGCTAGATAACGCCATATCCACCGGATAAATCGCTATCCAGTGGATAAGTGTTAACAAAACAAACCACGCTCTCCGCTGGATAGTGATTTATCCGGTGGATAGCGTTATCCACCTTTCGAACAACCCGGGCCTGCACTCTTGTCACATTATTCTGAGAGCTTTAATATCTTTGACAGGTTCTAATGTACTGTTGTTGCGGAATAATTTGAGTTGTGGAGTTCATTTGCTCTTTGCTCTTCTTTGTGGAAGACCAGTGGTTGTCCTTGGTGAACCTCGAAATGAAAGGTTTGTTCCCTTTACATAACATTTGATTTTTACTTTCTAAAGGGCAAAATGAGGCAACAAGGTAGCTATAAAACTTCAAATACTCTTGACAGACACTTCGAAAACGCAAAGAAGTGGCCGCCATTTTGTTCAGTGACAACTGCCAGGGTCCTCACTATCTACAACAGAATTCGTGATAGATCGCTGGTAGATTTATACTAACACGTGATAGAAATCTCGGGCTCATAATCTAATTGCTAAGTAAAAACACTCGTGTCAGTTTGAGAGAGCTCAAAAAAGCTGTGAGAATACTCGCCTTCGGCTCGTGTTCCACAGCTTTCTCGTTCTCCTAAACTTTCGCTCGTGTTTAAAACTCGGCAGAAACACGGATCTGCTTGTTAAATAATGGTCAATACATCTAGTTTGAAATGTTGATAAAATTCATTTTTTATTTTCTATTTTATAACTTGACCAGGGATGTGCGGACTGTCATTTCTGCTCTTTGGATGTTTGTTCCTGAGAATATGAGGTTTGCTCCTTTATCTGCTTGTAAAACAAGTTGTATTTTTACCCAATCGTACCTTTTTGGTACGCTTCGGCGGCATATCAGGCGAGTGTGGTCGAGCCATGGTTCGCATTTTGACGAGACGTAGTCGAGCCAAAATACCCATGGCGAGACCAAACGAGCCTACCAGAAATGTACGATTAGGTATGTACAGTACCCAAATTTGGTTAGGTCAGCATGATATCGTAGCCATATCAGCTCAGTGACTTGATATCGCAGGATATCAGGAGAGTAGACACGGTTTCAGATCGGCTAATTGCGATTTTGGGTACGGTATTAAAACAGTCATAATTATGTTTTTAACTGTATATCTCATTTGTGTTTAGTAATGGAAAAGCCGTAGATCCGTGGAGAACCAAACCACTACAAATCGCTGATCTTTCATGGCAAGTACAAGTTGTGTTCTTTGATTTTCTTATGTGTTGGTTTGACGGCAGCTGTTTTTTTGAGCGGAGACATTCCAAACGTTCTAATGGATAAACCATTATTTTTTTAGGGGGGGGGGGGGGGGTTGGGGTTTTGGCAATTTCCAAAGAAAAAAAATCCTGCACTGCAAAAGCTCCTGGAGAAAAATTGTGCAAGTGGAGCCATGGGGAAAAAATCGAGCAAGCATTTTCTACCATCCAGGTCCTGTGTTTGACCTTAAAAAAAACTCTTGCACAAGCTATTGTCCACCAAAAACAATCATGCACGACCTTAAGTGAAAATAAATAATGTCCCAGATAATTGCTCAACCCCGTCAAAAACTAACGGTCCGTGCGTAAGCAAATTCAAATTCTCCATTATAAGAGAAAGCAGAAATTTGTTATGAGAGAACTGACATGCGAGCACCTATAAGATCGAGTATTTTGTTTGGCAAAGTAAGCGCGGTTAAGCTAACTTTTTTGGATGGTTTGTTTATTTGTTCTTAAAACTGTGAGGCGACACTAGGAATTTATGTAAATGGCGCTGTAGAATTTGTCTCGGCTGTAATTGCTTTATTGCATATGAGTTCTAACGTTAATTTTGTGAATGTTTTCAAAAAACAGGCTGAAACTTGTTGGACTTGCTAAGAACAAACACTCAAACATGGTCCCCAAATCTGTCAAGGTAAATGACTGAAAAAGATTCAACGATTGTAAATATTGGTGCTTCTTGCCTCGTTGTATCGCCTTCCATCAATGCGTTTCTGGTTCAATTCCGTCCCGGTGCCATATGTGGGTTGCGTTTATTGGTTCTCGCCTCGTTCTCCCGGTACTCTGGTTTCCCTCCCTCCAAACAAACCAACATCTCCAAATTCCGACTCGACCAGGATAGAGGGCCCGCGTGAAAACCAGCTAAGGCCGATGTCGCTTCCTCTCTAAAAGTTGAAGTTTATTTTCATAAAGATAGAAAGGACACCTCTCGTTAGCTTTAAGGAAGTTAACTGACGATTGAAGGCATATCATTTGACAAGATTTTACATTTTGCCTTTGCAATTTTACCCACGGTGGAAGCCCAAGATATCGAAGTGTCAGGAGACTGGGTTGATGTTCTCGTTTCCCAGGGACCTACAAGTTGTATTCGTTGCATGGAAATCCAGTTTACCTGAATACACGTAGAACCTTTTAATTTAAAGTACAATCTCACCGCACCCTCCTTCCCAATCTTGTCTATAAAAGGAACTACGTCACAGTTTGTGCATCTTTGAAAAGTTAAAAGTACATTTTTCAAGTTTGTCGTTTTTAATCCGTGGTTATCCTCTCCACCCTTGACCATCCTTGTTTCTTTATGGTTCATTATTATGTCTTTGGTGTTTTTCTATCTTAGTAAACTATTATTTTCAGATTACCTTCAGTTAAAACGTAATTTTGTTTATCAAAACATACTTAGGTAATCTTTTGAGCTAAAATCATAAATCCACTCGAGAATCAACCATGCATGTCTGTTATACACAAAGAGCCTTTTCGTTCGTGTTGCCGATTTTGTGGATTGATTTAATAACTCTTTTGAACCAATCACATCTTTGAAAACAGCTCTGAAGACATTTTTACAAAGTAAAAATGGAAATCATTTCCTTCACTAATAATTTTATTTCATGGTTTTACATTTGAAATGATTTTACGACGCACAGAGACTTTCACTGCATGTGTTTGGCAAGAAGACTATGAACTTTTATGGTGCCCACTGTATTACATTACAATTTTTCTCATACATTTTTTCAGAGGTTTGTGTCTTTGTTGGATTTTGAAACAGATCTCATTGTGACGCCACAGTATAAGGTTTGTTTAGTTTAATTCGCTTCCCGTTAGCTGAGACAAGAGGTTTTTTTTTCATTGAGAAATGTCACGTAGTGAAATGTGTAAGTGCCATGTGTACAGAGATGGAATAAGTTCCTTGTAAACACATTTTCTCCGGTCTTCCCCGTCTATGACCAACGTAGATTAAATCCTGACAATAACTGACAATAGATCAGAAATAGAGCACAATAGATCAGAATCAACCCGTCAAAGCTAAAGACGTTTGTAGCGGCAAAACCACGCTACACAAAAAAATGTCATTGATTTTCCGTTCATATTCAGATAGCTATTTTGTTGTAAAAGATTGCAGCTTTCAAATAGTAGGAAATGTGATGAATTCTACTACATCAAAACCGCTGCAACAAAAATTGCTTTCGCAGTGATAGCGTACGATTGACACTGACAGCAGAGACATAATAAATGAAGTATATGAATTGCTTTATTTAAAAGAGAACTGGCAATCCAGACCAATAAGAGAAGGGCAGAACTGACCATTGTCTTGTATTTTAACAGGGGCATTATCTCCATTCAATTTGCAATTATTCCAACCAGTGGCCAGTAAGTAACAGCTCAAATCATCCATACTTCTGCCTGCCTGCCTGCCTGCCTGCCTGCCTGCCTGCCTGCCTGCCTGCCTGCTTACCTATCTGCCTATCTACCCCTCTTCTTGCCTATTTACATTTCTACCTGCCTGCTTGCCTGCCCGCCTTCCTATCTTTCTTTGTTGACCCCTTACTTTAAACTTGATGCCAGTTTGTTTTGTTGTGTAATGTAAATACAACTGTTTAAGTATCAGGGTGTTAATGAGTGCGTTTTCGTTTTCATCTCAGACAAATGCAGCTCTTGTGGCGTTTGTTCACAGGTAACTATCCTTGTTCAAACGCACTGGATATCAAGCGTTAAATTATTGTTACATTTTGCATTCTTTTTGCTTCAAGTACAGACCCTTTTTCACATACTTTGAACTTATGCATGGATATAATTTGTATTATCACACTGAAGTAATCATGCACAGATATATTAATCTTAGCTTAGAGAGCCATATGTTACAGCTAATAGATCAATACTGAACTAATTTTGAAGATATACGGGGTGATTCGGTGGAAAAAAAATTGAATTTTCCATCGTCGATCGCAACCTTGAGATAAAGAAAATTCATTATATTCGTGTTATGCTATAAGGGACAAAGTTTCGACACAGGAGCTTTGTTGTATTAGGAGAACGAACCCACGAACGAACGACGAACGAGCGATCGATCTAACGAGCTAATCAGTGAGTCAGAAAATCCTTGTTTCACTCCCTATCTTTTGGTGTGTTTCCCTTTCAGCGTTTTCTTGGAACTGGCAAATAAGTCGTACGTTTATTACTATTGTTATTGCCTTGGAGGTCTTCAGTGGTCCTCCTGCAAGAGGTATTTGTATCCGTTATCTTTAACTGTTTGAGTTCTCGTGTGCGGCTTTTTAATCAGAGTTTTCTTATCAGCTGGGAGCCCTTTCAATCCGATATTGTCGAATTTCAAAATCGATGAAGAGTTAAATCCTGAACTAGGGTTTACTTCACAGAGTCAGAATTTAACACCGCCTTGTACAGCATAATAAACAGTACTCCGTAAAACTACTGTTCAACGGCTATCATTTGCTGCACTAAGGTTTCCTCCATAGGCTTAAAAGTCACAACCGGATTGCACAGCACAATAATCAGTACCACATAAACGTATTGCTTAAAAGCATTCATTTAATCAATACCAGGTATCTATGAACCATGTTAGTCAATTAATTCACTGCCAAGTGAAAAGTCTACATTGAAACCTTCTTCCCTAATTTACCGATTCTGAGGTTTTGCCAAAAAATACAAAATAATTTTGTGAGAGAGAGGGGTTGAACATGCACTCTGCTCTCTGCGGAAACTGTTTTCTCCTCTTAAAGTTGTTGTCGCCTACTTCTTTACTTTGAAAATACTCAGTTAAATCATTCCGTTATTGTATTTTGCAGGAGTCAGCGATCAACCCCAGGACTTGTTGTAGAAGTTCACGGGGTAAGATTTGTTTTGGTTAAACCAGTTAAGATATTACCCCCAATGTGAGAGTTATTCTACAAGTACGCATACGACAAATAGTCGTAGTAATATTTTAACATTACATTTTTCTCTTTATTTGTTTTAGGATGGCTCTGAAATTTTAAGCAGACTTTATGTACATTTTTCTGATGCCAAAATTGTTCAGGTAAGCTAATGAGCAGCTTTCTTACAAAAATGTTCGTACCACTGTAAGTGGGGGCGGGGGGAGAGGGGTGAATTGGTTATTACCATCTGGTGTTTGTATCATTTGAGTGAATCTAGGCTAAAAATCTGGCGCAGTTATCCCAGTAGTAGGCACTACCTCTTTGCGGAAGGATCCGCTTGGGTAACCTGTGGTGCAGCCAGACGTGTCACAAAATCCTCGATATACTAGTCCTATACCGGCAGCTTAGACCATCTGTGGCGTAGGCTACAGTTGGGATGACCATTGAATAATGATTTCAAAATCTGTAAACCACTCAGGAACGGCCAATCATGTGTGATTACGTCATCGGTATGGAATTTCTCGGGTCCAGTCCCATGCAACTCTTCAGCGCGGAACACAGACGTTTGCTCAAGCAACGAGAACGTCGCCAAGCAAAAGGTTTAATGAGCAGAACAATGCCTATGCACGTGCGTTATAAATCTTTGTACATTTCTTTGCCGTCCTCTGCAAACCAACATCGTGAAATGACCAAGTTCTCCTTAGTCTGGGGAACGCGAACAGCGGCGGCTAATTTGTCGTATTTTCATTTCTAATTGAACGCTGTCATTACATATTTAGCCTGAGCATGCTTTTAGAGCCATAGGCGTACTGGACAGATCAGACAATTGCGAATTTCGCTGGTAAAATATGAATTCATTTTTGACTAGGCGTCGTACTCAGCGTCTACTTAAGCTCCCTAATGTTAAGAATAACTTAATAGGGTCAATCAGAGTCAGATCTGGGTGACAGACTAGGGTAGCCCTACATACTTAAAACAACTCCGCAATTTTGAATTGTGTTTGAATTCTATTGTAATTTATCTCCTGCTTTACCGTTTTCAGTATTTCGCCGAGCTCATCAAACAGCAGCAGATTGACTACCATCAGAATCTTTCTGCTGATCAAGGTAAATTGTGGTTAGATTGAGAAAACGGTGCTTAGCAACCTGGCACATCCGAACATCGCCACACTCAAATAGTCGCGTCAGGTCACTTCGAGCAACAATTCCTCTCGTACAGCACAGATTGTACGTTAAACTTTGTCTTTCAGTTTTCCTCATAAGACTCTTGACAGTTTTACTTGGCATCTTCTAATTTCCTTAGATTTCGCTGGAGAAGGAGCTGTTACGCCCGACTCAGGTAGGTTTTAATAGTATACCACAACAAAACAGTTGTTTTTTTATGAGATGTTTATGCTAAAGAAACTTTCGCGCTGTGTCGGTAAGCTTTAGGATAAAAAGTCACGAGGGCAATTCTGAAAACATAGCACAGAACACTTAGAATCTAAAACTGATGGTAGTTAATAAGTTAAAGCGCTGGTAAGGTTTGGTTCGCCCAGACTCTCATAGGGACATTTAGGATAAAGGAAAAGTAAAATTCACTGTTTTTCGTGGACACCCTTACTGGCCGCTTTCTGAACGGGTTGAATAGGTCTACAAACTAAGAGTTATGTACAGACAAGAGCCATAATTATGGCTCCTGGTACAGAATAAAAAACATGGAAAAGTGAATGCCTCCAATAAATCATTTTTTACGGTTTGTTTTTCGCAGACTCAGTTGCAGAGAGAAAATCGGTATTGATTACCCCAGATTTATCAAAGTGTGCAGTTTTCCGCAATGTCAAGCCACTGGAGGTCACGTGATCCCGCAGAGGACCAAGAACACCGTTTTTCTTGCAGTATTTTACCATTTGGCCACTCATTAGCATGTTCTAGAAATCTATCTTCTCGCAGGCTAGGAAAAGAAATAATAATAATAATAATAATAATAATAATAATAATAATAATAATAATAATAATAATTTATTTCTAGTGTATTACATCAGTAAAATCTCAGTGCTCTTACAAAACTAGTAACTATGGTGGCATCTTTTTAAGTCCTTTCGACAGTTATCCGTGACACTGTCCCTGTAACAGATGCAACTAAGAAGAGTTTGCAATCTTTATATTACCTGTCGTGATAAGTTTGAAATGAAACGAGTCGAACCTTTGCCAAACGATGCTTTTAGACGTGTCCATTGACAGAGGTTTGTAGCGCCATGATATGGTAAGAGTTACGTTACCAACGAGTGCAAATAAGACTTTTCTTGAAGGGAAATATTTCGGTCAGCGTTCAATTCTTCCCACATTTTCTACAGTTAACAGATGGCGTAAATGCTGTCGACATTTTGTAGCGTTGTTATTCGTTGGCTGATCTAACTTTAATCTTCAGTAATAAATAAATACTACAATATGAGATGAACAAACCTGACGTAAAGACATCTACATGAGATAATCTTTGAAATTTCTCGGTTCGCATAGTATTTTCAAAGGAGTTAGAGTTGTCGTTTGTAATGCAATTTTACTATCCGTTTTCCGTGTGGATTCGTATATATAAGTGCTTTTATTATTGTTATTAATATCATTTAGGTAGGATTTTTTATGAAATCTATTTTTTCCCTAAGGCCTAGTTCAGACGTCGTGCTTCTGCCGTGCCGAACTAAATTCAGGAATTAAGTTCGACAAAAGCACGGCAGAAGCACGGCGTCTGAATCAAACTTTTGAATTAAGTTCGGCAAGCAATTAAGTTCGACAAGCTCTGCCGTGCTACACGACTCTGGCACGGCAGCGATTCGAACGTCGTGCTTCTGTCGCGCCAAACTAAATCCAGAAATTATGTCAATGTGTTTTGGCGAGATTTCGTTCCCTCGGGGAGTTAGGAGGAGAATTGTTACGAGGCTTTAGTAAACCCTGGATTTGATTCGACTCTGGCACGACGTCTGAATCAGAGTTGATTTCCTGCCGTGCTACAGTCGAACCAAATTGCAATTTAGTTCGGCACGGCAGAAGCACGACGTCTGAACTGGGCCTAAATTATATATTTTAGTTAGACAATTAAAATTGCACGTAATATTTTCTCAAAAAATTCGTTTAACAAAAATATAATAATAACAAAATACGGCATGTCAATGTATATAATTCTTGTAGAAGAGTTGCGTGTTATTTATTTTAATGAATTATATTGAAATTGTTTGTAAAATTCAAATTGTTTTTTTTATTATTATTTCTTTTGACCCTTCCATCAAAATCAAGTTTCGTAACTATGTCATTACGTTGTCCGGCATATATAAAGATATATTTTCCATTCACATTATTAATTCTTAGAATAAAGAAAATCATTGTTTTGAGGTGTTCTCTTGACTGGATCTACTGTCTTGAAAGTATTTCTAAAAGATATGTATAACAAGTACTTAGAAGAACCAACAACCGAATGAGGGCAATTTAAGTGTCGAACGTGCGATAAAATGTGAAAGTGTGATCGCTACTTTCCCACACAGTATGGCAACGGAAAACAATGCTACCTCAGGCTCCCCTGAACAGACAGACCTTGGTTTGAAAATTGAAAGTAGTCAATAAATCATAACTCAAGAAAACGACGTTGTATTTATTTCTTATCTTTCACAGATCTCGTTCAAATGTTGCGTTAAATTAAATACTACAAGTTAATGAAATATGGGCTTTCTGATCATATGTACATTTTAACTGTTTCTGCATTTCGCGAGTAAAAAAATTAAATACCCTGTACCCATGCATTTGGATTGAAGAGTAAATGAATGAACTATTACCACTGTAGATAAAATCATAAAAAAATATGAATGAAAAATTCTTACAAGAAACTGCAATGGACACCCGGGAAATTGCAAAAAAATTTAAAAACCTGTACAGTATTTCAAGACCAGCCTGCGTTGCTGACGGAAATTTTAACCCTCGGTAGGAAGCGTCTATGACGGAGGCTAGTCAAGACTTATAGGAGATAGTTGTCTATTTTTCCTTTGGGATACCCTGTGAGGAAAGCCTTCATTTAACCTACCTTTTAGGCCAAGGTAATTTCAAAGAAATCAATCCAACATCCTTTGTGGAAAAAAAGATAGCGACTGGTACATTTACCGATGATTCTTCGCGTACAAAACCCTTCACAACGCTCATCAAACTACAGAAAAGTTCAAACATCTTCAAATCTAGTACACTTAATGGCATTAATTGGCTGTGTTAAGTTTACATGGTATTGTGTAAAAATGTACAGCCTCCATCCTTTTTTCCTACAGAGGAATGAATAGCCAACAAGGCACTCCAAATTTGTTTTAATACTTGTACAAAATTAAATTGATCAGTATATTGCTGCATATGGTTGATGCACACAGTTTCTTCAGAGCTCAAAACCAGTTTGGCTCACACAGATTCCTGGAAAATGGTGACAACAACTTCTGAAATTTCACAATTCAGCAATGTTCATTCCTTAATCCACAAGGGACTGAATGGGAAACTGGAGTCAGAAGATATTTAGACACCTCTGGCATTTATTTGTTCCTCCACACAGGATTGAGTTAAGATTACGCAAATTAGGGAAAGAAACAAGGAGTTTGTCCCTCACTGCATGCTAGAAACTCACCGACATGCTAGAAACTTGTCACATGCTAGAAAACGAAAGAGACTGCTTGAAGTCTAATCGATCCCAAAACCTGACACTTTCTCCCAGCAATCAAATTTTGGGAAGAGAAACTGTACATGCGACAAAAGTTGTCCCATGAAATACTGAACTATCTACACCTACAAATTTGTTGCATAGCAGTTGACCAAGTCAACAACTACGCCTGTCATTGTATATTTTAAAAACTGAAAAAAAAAAAAAACTCTTGAGTCAGACACTTGCATCTATCACACCTTTGTGTCTATCACACACATATAATATGTACACTTTTACTATTTTACATATTGCTATAAATATGATGGCGTCAGGTACCAAGCAAAGTCTATGAGAAGAAATCATCATCATCATCATCACTTTGTTTCCAGTTGTTGCTGTCTTGTTCTTCGCCTGGAGAGATATACGATCCATTTCCAGGGGTGTACTGAGCCAAACCCATTGACCTGAGGTGAGCATCATGCATCTTCTTTGCACGCCGTGTTCTTGCCGACATTTCTCTGGTTGCAATTTGCGGAGCTGCAAGTTAAACAACTACCATATTAATTTTTCACACCTGTAACAACAGGCTTCTGCTTCCAGGTCAATGTTTCACTTTATTTGGCACTTGCATGGTTACTTACTGGATTTACTTATTATTACAGTAACTGATAAATTATTGGATTACTAATTCATATTAATAATTATTATTTATGGAATTTAAAATGAGTGATTATTCACCAGATTTGAAACATCTAACTTGTAAGCAGGTTGAAAGAATGATCAATGTCAACAACAGAGTTCTTTCAAATCTATTGATTTAAAATACAACATCCAGCCAATATGGAATGGTCCTGAATCCTGACACACAATTTGTAAAACTCAAGGATACCAATAGCACCCATCCACTCACCCAGGTGTGGAATGTGTGGTGGCCTCATAGTTAGAGCACTCAACTCTGCATCAAGAGGTTTGGGTTCAAGCACTGGCTGGGGACAATGTGTTGTGTTCTTATTCTCACAGTGCCTTTGTCCACATAGGTACAGTATAAATGGGTACTGGCAACCTTAATGCTGGGTGGTAACCCTGCGACGAACTAGCATCTCATCCAAGGGGAAGTAGACCTACTTCTAGCCGCTTCATGCTAAAGGAACCGGAGATAAGTATTGGCCCGAGGGGCCACTTGGCTTGTATGCAGACTTTAATTTACCCAGGCAAGTCTCAATACTTTTGATAAAGCTTTAACAGACACAGCTTGGTCTGTAACCATCAGAGCTTATCTTGGTGTCATATATCATGAAGCAACTCAGTGGAAGTAGTCCCCACCTGCCCCTTCCCATAAATGGGATGTTTAAGTAATTGCATTTGACTCCACAGCATTTTGCCGGGTTTTTAACTGATCACCACAAGCCATTTAATATCCCTGGGTTGGGAGGCACTGTGAAAGTCATGCCCAAGAACCCAACACTATGACTCTACCCATGGTCAGAGCCAGCCAGTTCAGTCCCACGCCTGTCGCACTATCCAGAACTGTAGGCCAATACATCTCCGCCTTTTTTGGCAGAGTAAAGATTGTTGCTTTTTCGGTGTAAAGAACCTTTCCCTGATGGCAAATTTTGTCACAATTAACTTTCTATATCCCTTAAAAACTGTATTTTAAAAGGTGCAAGCACAATTATAAGCCTTACAATGAACAAGAGATTGCTATTTTAATAATACATTTCTTGCCATTAGTATTGAAAACGTACCCCCAGCCATCCTAAGTTTGCTGTTCAAGAGGTTTTTCCTCTGTACCATATCAAATTCATCTGTGGCTGAATTATCTGAGTTTCTACTAGTGTCTAGAAAGTCGTCAGGTTGACTTGCTGTTGATGAGCCATGAATGCCACCTGGACTGAACTTGGGTTTGTCTGAATATGAAAAATTTCCTCTTGCAATGCTCCATGATTTGCGATCTGAAGAAAAAAAACATTAACAACTTAAAATTATTATCATGATATTGAAGTATCAAAGAAGAAACCCATCAACTGGTAAATCTCACGGATCATGTATGCATTTACTATACAGACACAAGTGTTTTACTAGAAAATACACCACTCCCAAAATTCATACGAAACTACATCTGAGACCTGAGTTGTGTGCTATATCCATATCCTCAATGATAAGGATGACGATGTCATAGCCTGCGTAGCAAGCTTTCCTGTGCAGAGAGCATTTCCGCATTCTGGTCACGCGTAGATTGGAGCAAGAGCAAAAACTCGACGAAGCAGTTCCTCTCTCGCCTCACAACCCCCTACATTGTCGAGTTTTTGCTCTCGCTCCAATCTATACGTGGCCAGAATCTAGAAAAGCTCTCTTTATGGGAACGCTTGCTACACTGGCTAATGATGTCATTTCTCATTCACTTTTACCACTCAAAAATATAAATACATATCTCTGCATCGTCATGAATATGGGGCGCCGTTTGTAAATTTATTATTTAGACCGAATTTATGCCATTTTCCCCTTATTTATAAATAATTGGAAATGCCACAAAATTTGTTTATAAATAAGACACAAGAACTTGTCCATTGATATGTAAATAATTATTTTAGGTACGTCCTGATTTATAAATAATCTTTTACCATAGAGTTATTATATATAAATAATAAACTAAACAACCTCTGTCAATTATTTATAAGTCAGGTCATCTCTAAAATAGTTTACATATCATAAAGTTTGTAAATCCCATTATTTATAAATAGATTACTTTGCCGGGGGTGTAAATTCATTATTTAGAAATAATAAATTTCACCTCGCCGAGTGTAAATTTATTATTTATAAATAATGAACTTCACTGAGTGTGTAAATTCATTATTTAGAAATAATGAATTTCACCTCGCCTTGTGTAAAATTATTATTTCTAAATAATGAACTTCATTGAGTGTGTAAATTCATTATTTAGAAATACTGAAGTTTCATCTTACCGTCTGTAAATTTCTTATTTAGAAATAATGAAGTGTCATCTCGCCGAGTGCAAATTTATTACTTAGAAATAATGAACTTCATTGAGTATGTAAATTCATTATTTAGAAATAGCCTGAAATTCAGCAATGGCGAATCTGGGGGAGGGGCCCGGGGGCCTGTTCCCCCCACCCCCCACGCCTCAAATATCTATTATGTAGTTCTTATTCACTCAACAATTCGGCAGCTCACACTGCAACAGGAACAACTACTCAAAGGCCGAGGTAACAGGTAAATTTTAAGAAAAGAAACTGCTGCATGAAGAAAATAAAAATCGCTTGGTGTGTTAAGTCAAAGTTCTGATTTCTTTTGAAATAGACCTTTTTCGCTTGGGCGGTTTGTTGTCCCAGTACAGACCACGTGATATTCTCTAGAGAATTGCTCTTTTATTCATCTAAAAATTATTTATTTATTCATATACGCGCAACTATTTGAAAATTTGAAAGGAAGAATTCTCAAGAGTATCATCACATGGTCTGAAATGGGGCAACAAACTGCCCAGTCAAAAAAGGTCTATTCAACAATGGTTTAAACGCAAATGAATTTAGCTTTCCACATGTACGATCTTTGGACTTGCCTGGAATAGACATGCCTAGCTGTGACTTGATCAAGCCAAACAAAGTGTGTCACACGGCTATCTGTCCAAAGGTCACAAAGGTCACAAAGAATTTAACCTGTGAGCAGGCTCATGTTTGAGTCAAACGCACGAGTGACAAAGAAGAATAGCGATGGGCGGGAAAGAGGCGCCAAGAAAGTGACTTTCTCCTCTTGCGGCTTTGCCCGTCGATTTCTCGCTCTCAGCTATGCCGAGTGCATTTGTGCTCCAACGTGAGCCTGTTCGCAGGCTACAAAGAATTATCTAAGCAGGTAAACACATTATTCGATTTCCCGATTTTAAAAGTTCTGCATTTTCTTCATGCAGCAATTTCTTGTCTTAAAATTTACCTGTTACCTCGGCCTTTGAGTAGTTGTTGTCGTTGTCGTTGTCCCAGTTGCAGTGTGAGCTCCCGAATTGTTGCGTGACTAAGAACTACACAATAGATATTTGAAGCGTGATTCTCGCTTAAACGCAATTAACCAAAATAAGGGGGGGGAGCCTCCACTAGATCCGCCACTGCTGAATTTCAGGCTGCATACCTACCTGAGCAAGGGCAGAATTAACTGTCTCACTTATAGCGCGAGAAACAGCCTCCGAAATCGATCGGGCAAGAGACGCTGGGTCAGTCAGCCATTCATACTTTCATTATTCCTAAATAATGAATTTACATACTCAGTGAAGTTCATTATTTCTAAGTAATAAATTTACACTCAGCGAGATGAAACTTCATTATTTATAAATAATGAATTTATAAATAATGAATTTACACACACAGTTAAATTCATTATTTCTAAATAATAAATTTACAGTCAGTGAAATAAAACTTCATTATTTCTAAATAATGAATTTACACACTCAATGAAGTTCACCATTTAGAAATAATAAATTTACACAAGGCGAGGTGAAACTTCATTATTTCTAAATAATGAATTTACACACTCAGTGAAGTTCATTATTTATAAATAATAAATTTACAGTCGGTGAGGTGAAATTTATTATTTCTAAATAATGAATTTACACTCTCTGCGAAGTAATTTATTTATAAATAATGGGATTTACAAACTTTACGATATGTAAATAATTATTTTAGAGATGACCTGATTTATAAATAATTGAGGTTGTTTAGTTTATTATTTATATATAATAACTCTATGGTAAAAGATTATTTATAAATCAGGACGTACCTAAAATAATTATATACATATCAATGGACAAGTTCTTGTGTCTTATTTGTAAACAAATTTTGTGGCATTTCCAATTATTTATAAATAAGGGGAAAATGGCATAAATTCGGTCTAAATAATAAATTTACAAACAGCGCCCCATAGATGAATGGCCTCTATTAATATGCAAGATTTAAGATTTAATAATTTCTGGCATAGAATACACCCCTGTGTATATACATAGAATACAATGCACCTGTTCTACAATTGAAGCCCACTATCTCAAGATAGTCAGCTGTATAATTTACTGTACTACAGCACTGGCCAAGTGTCAACAAGTTATTTGCTAATCTTCAATAGGGCTAACAAAGTCACTTAGAAACACACATGACTTGTGGGTACTGATGAAGATAGGGCCATATGGACTGTAATGGGGAATTGAGGATTTCAATCTGATTTAATCTCAATTTTATCCAAGCAAGTTGGTAATAAAAATTAATCCTAATAGTTCAAGTGAGGTTTTATTTTTGTTTGTTTGCCAAATTCTGGGTTAAAAAACCCTTAGACGGAATAGAATCTAGGCCAATCAGGCTTAACGGCATATTCCCAAAGTATTATTTTTTATTACAAGTAAGTTTGATATCACTTTTTGATCTGTACCTGAGATCATTATCAGGAAAGAATGAAGAAATTAAGAAATTACGTTGTGTTCACCCAGAATGTGTAGTTCCAGAAAATATCCATACCCACCCCAAGGAAGGTTAACGGAAATTCCTAGGGGGAGGAGGGTTTCAAAAGCCCAATTTTTTAAAGGAAAGTATGGGACTAAAATGGAATTTCCAGAGGGGTGGGGGGGTTCGAGCTAAAAAAACCTTCCGTTGGAGGGCCAGGGGTATGGATATTTCTGCAATGACACAATGGCCTTACAACAGTTCCATTGGAGAAATGTTACCTGTAACCATGATTTTACAACACAACAAATTTACTGAAAGTGTTGTTTATTACTTGTTGATAAATATACATGCGCACTCTTGAAAGACAAAACACACTCCTACATATTTTCAATTTCCAATTTCAAGGTAATTTGTACTTAGAAATAATTTAATTTTCAAGGCAATAAGTGCTTTGGGAAAGGAAATTTTTAACCTTAGTGCTAATTAATATTTGGAAAAATACTATTCGCATATTTTATTTTTTCATATGAACAAGAGTATGTTTGGAAGAATGAGAAATACCATGAGAGCTTTCTAGAACTGTTTTCAGTTCTCCAAAGGCTCTTGAAAATTTCCTTAAAATGCAGAAACTAACAAATAGCCCAACATCATGGCATCATGGCCAAAAAGCTTTCAACAGAGTGGTTATTACATGGCTTCCAGCCAACACAATATTATTTCTATCACAAGACAGGATATGATATCAGTGTTTGACATTGACAGGAAATAATTTAAAACCTGAAAATGATACCAAGCAATTTTACTCCTTAGTGGAACTTTTCCAGTCGACACTATAAAGAAACCAATGAGCTACATGCAGAGAAGGTCATGTCTGATAGCCGGAGGCTTATGGATTTTGTAGTTGGCTTGTGAATTCTTCCTTCGTCGAGCAATTGAAGGGCCTTGGAAAATTTTGGAGTCAATTCAAAATACAGAATGGAATTTTGGGGGCTATTGAGAGTGACCTTTTATCACGTATCATAGTCACAGCCTGCCCAAAGGAAAATCTCAAAACTTGGTTTTCTAAGCACCCTGAATGAGATCCAAGCACTGCTTATTAGTGTAACATGCCATGCCAAAGTAAAACTTAAGCTTCATGAGCTGAGTTTCTATCCAGAACTTACATACATGTATATATGTTCAGAGACACAGAAAAACTCACTCTTCAAATGATAAATGAAAATCCAAAATATTCCTATTTCCAATAAACCTGATAAAATATGGCAACACAAACTAACAACGCTCCGTTTACACAACACATAACAATACGTTTTCTCAAGTAAATTCCTCAGTTTCCAAAGCAAACAGAACCAAAAGACATGTAATAGCTTTCGCGTCATCGTACACAAAATTTGTCAAAATTCATTAAAACGTAACGGCGGTGAATTTACAAGGTTGTGTACAAGTAATTAGTGCAAAAGCGACTTTCACACAGTCGGTGATGGTACTGTTTCTCACACAACCCAATAAAATACCGGCCGGAGATCTTGCAATTCGTTTCATGCTGGGTAGAAAACGAACAAATTAAACACCGCAAGAAACGAAAACAATATTCTCACCAGCACTTGAGCCGAGAAAATCGTCGTTATTTCCTTTGTTTAAGATCGAGCTGTCCACGTCTCCTGTCCCTGGAAGAAAAATTGAAAAGTTAAGTTGTTAGGTATATATTGCAAGAAACTGTTTGGTGCGTTTAATAAACTCAAGCAGCCGCAACAATAGCTCAAATTGAGCTGAGGGAAAGAACAAAACACTCATTGACACCAACCACTAAACCCTGAAATTATCATTTCTCAAGAGAAATGAAGAATGCAAGTCGGCGATTACTTATGAGTTAATTAAGACAAAAATTCTTTGAAAAGTTGATAAGCTTAAAAGCATACTTACCGCTCAAACCACCATGCCTGGAATAATATGAAGGCGTAGATTTGTTTGTGTTTAGAACCGTTCCTTTCTTGCTTGCCTGTGTGACTTGAACGTTTTTGCGTATACTCCAAACATCGTCGAGTTCGCAACCTACGAAAATACCAATCAGAAAAATTGCAAAATCAGTGAGAACTGATTCAAGCCGGGGATTTCAAGGGTTTAGCTTACAAACAAAACAGTATAGCTAACACACGAAAATCGTAACACAACTACTTAAGCTTGTTACCTGGCGAACTGCGGGTATCCTTCGTTTTCAGAAGCGTATTTTTAGGCTGTAGAGAAAGCTCTATACCATTTTCATGATCGTTGTCGTTGGTACCCCAAGGATCAATCTTTTTGTTTTTTCCGGCGTACAGAAATTTACTTGGTCGACCACCTGGAATTGAAACCAGCACACATCGCAAATATTGAAAACTGTCTTTTTTCTGCTGTCCAATCGTTAAGCAAAAGCGATAACTCTCATACCGTCAAAGTTTTGTTCGCCTGACTGTCCAAATCCCCGTCCTGAGGAGGACATATCGTCTCATCATTCTGTCTTTAATGTTCGTAGTGAAGAAGGCATGAAGCGACAAAAAAATATACAATTCGTCGGTGGGATCCAGTCTCCTCGCTATACGAGCACAGGTACACAGGTAGACCACTCTACTCTCGCGTGTGACAGATAGATCAAGTTGGATCTCCGTTGGAAAAACTTCACCGTTATTTTTCCCATCCACATGATATGCAACCCATGGAGGGGGGATGATGCTATGATTCTCCAAAACAGAAGAACGAAAATACCGAAAAAGTAGAGGAGCCCCAGTAAAACGGAGCCAGAGCAGGTAGTGTATATAGTGACCAGGGTCACCACGTTGTTAGGCCACTGACGTGGTACAAAAAAAGGGAAACATAAAAAATAAAAAATAAAAACAGAAAAAAGTACAAGAAATCTCTTTGTTTTTTAACAGACTGATTTTTCTTACATGCATGCTCAAACTCTCCCCGCCGCACCCTCCCTAAGTTTGTCAAGGCCTCATACCAAAATATGAGTTTCTAGCCTACAAATATATACGGTCGTAGTGCCTTTTCTCTTATTGTATATTGTTTTATTTTTCAATACAGGGGCATGGAGAAAATTATTCGCCTTACATTCGCATCACCAGTTGTCGAAAGAAACATTTCCCCTCTAGGGTAGCCTGAGGAGCACAACTTTCCTTGACAACTCAAGGACGCCACCAACTTCAAAATGTGCGCGCTTTTTGTAAACACTTTTGAAAACTGTTCAGCCTTTTGTCTCATCCCTAAAACTTGACTGTATCGAGCCAACAGCCAGCGATGTCGGTGGGAACACCGCGAAATGGACGGCCAACCTCGGGAAATATCAAGAAAACGAGAAAAACAGAGGCCTTCGCAACGGAGAACGAAATAGTCGGCGCTCGTGGTAATAGAAAACCACGAATTTCGCCCTCCGTAATAGAGCATGGATTTCATACCGATAAATACAAAACTCATTACAGTGCTTGGACACCAGTAGTAAACAGTGCTTCAAACAGTAAGGTAAGAGAGCCTTGCGAGACTTGTCTTGCGAGACTTCAATTGTAATTGAAATTTTACGGTTGTCCAGCTGATAGAGTGTTTAAACAATCAATTTGAGCTTTTGTGTTATGCCAATTTCACAGCCTGAATTTTTGAAAGCACTTGTAGCTACTTGTAGCTACCTGTGCTAATTTCAAGTTTGTATTGTACTTTGTTTCTTTCAGATCTTCGTGGAACGCTTAGATCTGATCGGACACTGGGTAAGGCAGATACAAAATATAAGGTTACAGAAGCATTAGATAAATTTGTAAACCAAATTTGCAGAGTCTAAACTTTAGATTATTCACTGGGAGTCGTGAACTAATTGTCTAATTGAAGATAATTAAAGTTTACTTATAAGCTTAAAACTCAAACTGCGGCTCGTTTTGATCTGTCGGTATTTATCAAACTCTAGTCAACGCGAAATGATGGTTGAATCAACTGCAAAATTAGAAGGTTTAATCGTCCACACGTTTTACTACTTTTGAAGTGAGGTTTTTTTGCGGGTGAAGGGGGGGGTGTTCTGGCAGAAACCCGAATTCAGCGAGTGGGGGGGGGGGGGGAAGGAAAAGGCAGTTGTAACCAGCATATAGCAAAGATATCAGTGACGTCACCAATTGTTATTAATATGCCAACCAGAGAACTATTGGCTGGTGAAACAAAAATTTTCTTTTGTTTAATGCTTTGAACATTTAAATAACAAAAACAATGTTTGTAAACAAATATCATCCCTGTTGTTTATTTAAGAAGTTGTGTGAAGGTTTTAGACTCAAGTGATCAGTGTCTGATTTCTATTTAATTTGGTGAGGAGAATAGAGATTCTCATCGCCTAGGACAAATTCAGTTCACTCCAACCTCACTTAGGCCTCTTTCGCTCAACATGCATCTGAGTGAGTAAACTTCAGGAACTCGTACTATCGTACTATCCAAAAAGGATCAAAATTTGCACAGACAGAAACCTTTGCAGCTAGTGGTTTTATTGGAAGTTTCGTATTGAATAGTAATTAAATACTGGCAAGGCGGCCAGCATTTAAGCTCCTCTGATCCCTACAATAATCAGACAAGATTTGTCTATAACCATGAGGCAATTAAAAAATAATTGTTTTTAATTTCATTTGCAGTTCTCTCTGTGGACAGATGCCCAACGAAAGAAATTCCTCGCCTTCATCCTAAAGAAATGCACGAAATCACAATTAAGATTTGTAAATGAAGGCTGGTTCAAAAAGCAACTTCCAATTCACCACTTAGATTATACAACTGTTTTGCCTCGATTTATATCCACTTACATCTTTTCTTTCCTGGATCCAAGAAGCCTTTGTCGTGCTGCGCAAGTGTCTTGGCAATGGAAGTTTATAAGTGAGCAAGATGTGATCTGGATGCCGAAATGTTTACAATTTGGTTGGTATTTGCCATACACACCAAGTAGCAGAGAATATGGATGTTGGAAACATCACTACATCATGTGTGCTGGTTCACTTGATATGGAAGCTCCATCCAGAATGGTTGGTGGTTTTTCTTGTTCAATAAATGCATACATTTCCGTAATATAAAAACCTAAATCATATGCCAGAATCATTAAAAAGATGGCTTAGCTTAATCAGTGTAATTGTGTTTACTAATAACAATAATGTGTATTTACTTTAATTTAATTGTCAATAATCATATCTATGTACTTTGCTGAGACAGGTCAAGAGTTATTAAGGTCAATTAAATTTTCCCAAACCTTAGTGATTCTCAGGTGTTACACATGTAGCAGAGCTTTAAGAACATGGGAGGGGGTTGGGACTTCCTACTTTTCCAAAGAATTAAGGGATCGACATCCAGATCAGCACTGGATCGACACTCTGTCGACACCTCAATTGACACTCAGTCAACACTCCCTCGACATCTCGGTTGACATTCGATTAATTTTCTATTGATGCATAAGAGTCAGTTGACACTTGGCCAACTATGGACCGACTGTTGATCAAGTGTCAATTGAGTGTTGACTGAATATTGGTCGGGATGTCAATCGAGTATCGATCGAGATGTTGATCAAGGGTATCGATTGAGGGTATCGATCAATGCTTGACTGTGGATGCCTTTTAAATAGTTACACATGATGTGAATTAGGAGCTATTATCAAACATTTTATGTGCTAAAAAACTAACTACTTACTGAGAGTGAGGTCTTTACAGGAAAATCTCAAACCAAGACCTTGCTGTATTGTAGGCTATTAATGAATCCTTTATTGCATTCTAATTACCTGTCAACTAATAACAAATTTTGTGAATTTTATTTCTAAAGGCAGAGAAGTATGGTCAGTTTGCTGACAGCACTGCAAGAGTGTCCACGCAAAAAAGAGAGAAACAAAAAGGTGTTGAAAAGAGACAGTATAGAGAGACTAAATACTACAGACAAGGTATGGCAATTACTAATCATCTTGCAGCTACTGATCAATGGCCTCAGTTTAGGCCAAACCAAAAGGATGAATGTGTAGTGGACTCCAGATTGAGAGGTGCCAATTTGAGTGCTCTGACGACTAATGATCCAAACATCAGCTTCACTGACTCATTACAGCACTAAAATTTACCTTTTTTCCTCATACTCAGTACTAAGCAAGTGAATGTGGGCATGAATTATTGGTCTTAAGCTTTTCACTGAAAATCCACTGCAGGTGTTCGTAACAGTAATAATTAAATTAATATAATTTTTACAGTAACTGTAATATTACTGGTGATAATAATATTTATCTGTGTTGTATCACCAGATGTCATCCTTTCAGTTCACTTTCATCTCTTTGACTCTTATTCTCATCCTTTGTTTGAACCTTCACAGAAACACGTCGCCCACCTTGGTTGGACACAGATCCTCAGCCCCATGACCTGGAGAATGCCAGGAAGGCTTTATTTTATGAACATAATCCAAACCAGCCTCATTCCCCAGACCAACTGAGAGCTGAGAGACTGGGACTGAGTACCAGACCTCCACACAGAAGATCGCATACTGCTCCTGCACACATGCGTATGGAGAAAGTGGAGAAAGTAATAAGAAGAGATTTTTTTTCCTAAGTTTTTAGTTGATGCTATTTCTATCATTTGTATTCCTTAGATTACTCACTTTGGAGGAAGTTTGGTTGCATCTTTGATATGCCTCAATGTGACTGCCAAATCATGCAGTTATGAGTTCATATGTGCCAAGTAATTATTTGGCTGTGTGACTACGCGATGCGGTTCCATTCAAACATCCACATTTCACCCTTGCTTGCCATAGAGTCTCCAGTAGCTTGGTGGTTAGAGCATCCAGCTACACCATAGAGGGTTTTGGGTTCAAGTCCCGTCAGGAACTCAGATTTTTCTGAGTTTTCAGTTGATGCTATTTCTATCATTTATAGCAGAGCTCTGGCAGCCCAAAGGCCTGCCAAGCGGAGCACCATACTCATAAGAAAGAAAGGAAACCCATGAATTGATTTTCTCATGGTTATCATGGCTAGCGGTATTGCTTGTGGGCGTGTACCCGGCCCAAGAACTCAGTTTTTAGGCTTGGCTAAATCTATATTTATTTATTATATATATTATTACTTATGTAATAAGCCTTGCAACAATAAGCCATGCCTCCTTTCTCAAATGTCAGTTAGTAGCAGAACCTTCCAAGATTTTTTTGGTGGGTGTGGCATGAATATGAAAATTTTCCACTCCATCCAGCCTTTCTCGGTGGGAGTTTAAGGTCTTGGATTTGAAGGGCTTTGGTCTTATTTTTGGATTTTTACAAATTATCCTATAGGATGGGAAAATTCATGATGTCAATGGGAATGTAATTGAGGAAGGGAAAGAACCTGTACATCCATCAAAGCTGACCCTGACCGAGGCATTAGCTGTTGAATCTGGAGGTATGTTTTCAACGTTGTGCTTATCTTGAGTTGTTTGCCATCATGATTCATGATGTTAGTTTGACGCTAACACAGGAACATTCGATTCAGGTATGGTTACAGTAACTGACGGTGTTTTTTTTATTTGATTTTTACAGGTGATGAATCGGTGGTGGAGCAGTCGTGGGCCACACCTGCCCCAAAATCGCCAGTGCGACGGTAGGTGTATGGTACCCGAGCGCCCCTGGTGAACTGAATCATGCAATGTGATTTGTCGAACGAGAGCTTCAGTCTTTTGATCTAGACCGGTGAAATATTTATCCAGACTACTCGTATGCGATTTAGTAATTTCTTTCTGAGGAAGTGCTTACTACAGTGTTGTGCATGTAACACGTCGTTTTAAAGGAGTTCAGTCTCGTTATTTTGAGTTGTTTTGGCCACGTGCAAAGTTACCTTTAAATTGAAGGAAACCTGAAAATAAAAGTTTACTAAGATAGAAAAACACCAAAGAGATAATAATAAACCATAAAGGAACAAGGATTGTTAAGGATGGAGAAGATTAACACGGATTACAAACGAAAAACTTTTAAAAATTAGGCTAAACTTTTAAAGATGCGCAAACCGTGAAGAAGCTCCTTCAAGTCATTACACGTCCATTTGATTCCAATCGTGAATTCTTGTGACAGAGAAATGTTTAGAATTCACTTCTTGATTTAATTCTTCCAGACAAGATCTAACTTGTGGAATTCATCCCAGTGCGCACGATTCCGTGTTGGAAACAAGAAAAAAGGAGGTAATAAATATTAGTACGTGTTGTGTTTTGCCGATCGTCTGTTCTGCTTCTTTTTATTGTAAACAATTATTGTTATTTTAACCCGTGTATAAATCGAGTGAAAAATCTGAATCTGAATTCTCAATCTGACGCTAAATGTAAGGTGTACTTTAGTTTATTATTTCTATTGGAAGAGACAAAGTGACCCAGTCACTTCATTCTACAAGTGAGAACGCAAGCAAGTTCACCTTACGTCCGCTTTCGACTTCATTTTAAGGAGCTCAGTCACGGTATTCAGAGTTAGATTGAAGGAAACCTGAAAAAAAAAAAAAAAAAGTTTACTAAGATAGAAAAACACTATTTAAAGAGATAATTTTAAACCACAAAGGAACAAGGATGGTTAAGGATTGAGAAGATAAACAACGATTGCAAACGACAAACTGGAACAATTTAAGCTAAACACTTCAAGATGTTCAAACTGTGACGTAGCTCCTTTAACCAGGAATCTATGCCAGTTATCTTGCTGTACAATTGCTGTTTTTCAGTCATGATAAATTTCATTTACTGTTACGTTTTTTAATTGTAGGACCTTCGAAGCCAACCTTGTCCAGCCGTTATATTTATCTCGTCTGAAATCCCTGCGGCTGAGGTGAGTCGGTTGATGTCCCTTGAGGTATTTGGGTTTGAAAATTGTTTTGTACTCCTTCATTAACAATAGTGCGTGTAACATTTTCTATGCCCTCTTGACATGTAATAGCCAAGCTTGTTAAAGTTCACCTATTATAAAATTGTTTTGTGTGTGACTGCCAGGTAATAAGTGGTATTTTTACTTCACTACCCGATGACAAGAGAAGACTGATACGTTTCTAAAATTAATACTGTACACTGCTTCCTAAAGACTACACCCGGCCAATTTTAGACCAAATGGAAACAAATTATGAGTCATTTTCGTTGGAAAACTCTTAACTCTTGCTCAAACTCTTAACTTAAATTGAGGTGGCGCATGCCTGTGTAGGCGGGAAACGTATATCTTCGACATGTAAAATGTTTGACTGGTTTTTAACCTCATTATTTTTTCTTCTAATCGTCTGACTTTCTTCGTTTCTGTCAGTTGTTATTAGAAGCTGTGATGTTTGGTGTCATTGCAATCCCTTACGAATATGAAGGCACAACACTGGACGCCCTGATGGAAAAACTTAGACTTGCTCTGCAGGGAAGACAAGCTAGGTAAGAACGGTCGGTCGATCTTCTGACTATAAACTGACGAGAGAAATCTGAAATAATCGCGCGTGCACTTGAGTTTCTTTTTTTCTTCAGACGAATTCAGACATTCAAGCGGCAAAATTCCTTACTGATGACGTAACTCTACGGAGATACCAATTATGTCTGACTCTGATTGGTCGTAACTTGCGCGCGAAAATTCAAACCAATCAGAGCACGACAGAGATCTCCGTAAGGCCATGTCATCAGTGTGGAATTTTTTGTGTAGAACTGGAAAGTAGTTGCACGAGTACTTCTGAAATAGCCCGAAATAGTCTCGCCAGCAATGACGCAACGAGGGTGCATCGTGTTTCATAACAACGTCGAGGACGAAAACCGCGGGCTCTGTCAATCGGTATATCTTCATGAACTGGAATATCATCTCCTCTTACCCCTCTCTCCGCAATTGCTTACAAGATATTAGTTGGGAGAGATTATGGTTAAAACTTCTATCCGCTTTGACTTTTTTTTTCTGCATTTAATTCTCACAGGAGCATTGGTGTGTTTGCTTGGGGAGATTCTGGTACTCTACGCCTTGTAAAAGGTCAGTAACCAAGATTTTCATGTAGCTGAATCAATGACGCCCACATTCCTTTCCTCGTGGCAGACAGCTCGCCATTGCGGACACCAAGCGGCTATGCTGTTTTCACCCTGGGTCAAAACGATGCCTCCCGTAAAACCTCTGAAACTGTCAAAGCTACATGAAGGAGTATATTTGGAATGTTCGGGTTCAATCAGAATTGGCACAAATTAATGATTAATTGCAAGGCACAAGAGTATCTGAACGGTTCCTGTCGGCGCGAAGCGACGAAGGTTGAACATGTGCTTTCAGTAAGATCGTCGACAGAACTTCCACGGAAGAAAAATGCCGAAATTGTTTAAAACAGTTTTAAAGTTATACGTAATCTGATTCTACCCCTTGAGTCGCGTCGAATTTTGTTTCCGACCACTAGAATGTCCCAGTTGAATCCGTATCACGAGAATGCCTTCTGTTTACAGGTCAGACTCTGTCATTAGAGACCGTTAACGAGCCTTCTATGCGACACTTCTGGGAAACTCTGACGATAAGTGTGACAGGGCGAGAATCAGGAGGTCACGTGGACATCTTTGTTCCTTTGGTAGAAACAGGTGAGGAGTGTAACAAGTTAAGGGCAGGGAAAGAAGGTCCCACAATTATCTGCGTGCTAAGTTCTGGCCAAACATGCTCGCAAGTAGCCTCAATTTGAAAATTGGGTAGTAAAAACTTGCGTTGGGTAGCCAAACGGACTGGCAAGTTTCCTCACAAGAACACGAAAGTCATGAAAAATTTTCCTTCTACCCAGTTTAAGCGGTGTAAGTGTTATTAGTGTATTTAACGACTTTTTCCTCGCCTTTCTTCAGAACAAGGCATGGATCTTTTGGTACAGCTGGGTCTCTTGACAGACATGCAGTTTTCTTGTCCAACAGGAATGACGGGATCATTTGCTAGAGGTAAAACTTTCGATATCATGTCCGAATATACTTAGCTTACCTTCCATATAACATTGACTCTTTAGGATTATGTAACGACACACAGTCGGAATTGTTTTTGCATTTTTTGTTAAGAGAGATTTTAAATGCAAAATTAAGAGGCCCTGCGCCTAAGAAACGACCGATGATTTCCGGCCGATTTCTGGCCGGCCGATTTTTATCTCCCAAGTAGAGGTACCGGTCTTTGAATGCCTAGCAAGGTTTAAAGTGGCGTTTACCACGCTATCCACGGCCGTATTGGCAAAAGAGAAGTGTTTCGCCGAAGTAGCAGGATAACGGTAAACACGGTAACTTTAAACACTTTGTACAAGGCCAATATACTTTGGCCGAAAAATGTTTTTCCAGAAACGTGATTTGTATCCCTCCAATGTTTGATTCATCACTGTGATTGCTTTCAAAAGCGTTGAACTTTTGAGAAATAATTATTTTAAAATCAGCTCCAACGCTCCATCTAATTTAGTATGCAATATTTGAAACTTTATTTGTTAATCGCTTCGGCAGTTTTTTGATGTTTATCGAATGATATTGCATTAAAAGGCCTTTTTCTTCAACACTGTGTAGTTTTCTCATTATTTTGCGTTGCGAGAGTAATTTCTGAACAGTTTTTTGCGGGGGCTTACTTTCAGCCTGATTTTGCTACTATCAGACGGAAAAAGTTTGCGGCTCGATATTTTTGGTTTAAAGCGAAACTGAAACAAAAGAAATTCATTTTTAAATAGTATTCGGTAACCTCTACTTGGGAGATAAAAATCGGCCGATTTTATTTTTTAGCCGGAAATCATCGGTCGTTTCTTAGGCGCAGGGCCTCTTAAACCTTGAAAATCTTGCAATCGTGTATTGTAAAGAAATAATGATAGCTGAACGCGCAAATACAGGAAAATTCTTCTTCTCATTTTTCGCATTTGCTGAGCTCATAGAACATGCTCTGACCAATCAGAACAAAGATACTGTTAAATCGAACCAATCAGGAGCAGAAACATGGGTTGGTTTTGGCGCGTTTTCCCGCGCAATTCGCCTGTTTCCTGTTGTTTGCTTCCATCTTTCGACTGCTTCGTTGCCTCTCAGTTTGCACTGATATATTTCGGTTGGCATAATCATTATAACTACCAATTTATTTTGGTTAGATTGTTAGCTGTTCTCATACTTATTATTTTCAATTTCCATAGTGGAAAGTGATTGGTTGTTTGTACCTAACAGTGGTTCACCGCCGTCTCTGTATTTCAATGCCACAAAACTTGGAGCTTGGTCGAGTACCGTGGATTACATTGAGGTCTGTCAACACTGTGTAGTTTGACTGTATAAAACAAGTAATGTTCATGGCCTTTTTTTCATTAAAAGTCTACTACATGTATAGAAAAGCAAATGCTGCGTTTATAACCATTAGACGGTGCGCAGTTCCTAGGAAGATTCAGAAATACTACTGGACAATTTTTAATTTGCCAGAGGATTAAAAGAAAGACATTCACCGCAATGCGATTATAAAACTTCAAACCTGTTGAGTGAATTGATGAGTGCGCGTCCCCGGCTGCAAGTTTCAAATGAAAATTCAGTCAGCGCCCGTCCGCGCACGATTTCGCTGAAACTTGAACTTAAGTGCTAGTTTTAAAAAAATGTAGAGAAATAATTGGAAATAATAATTTGAAGAAAAGAATTTCCAAGGGCAACTATCAGCCCATTGGCCCTCAACAGAAACACTCTACTGTTAAGATAGAAATCTCGAGATCATAGTGTAACTTTTAATAGTTGTTGGCGCTATTTTAAGAATGCTTTTCTGTTTGTAGGAATGCGTTGATGTTGTAAAAAAGAATCTCAACTGTTTCTTCTGTGAAGAGCAAAGGAATCTAGCTAAGCGTCTTGTTGGTAAGTTGCAGCAGGAGTGCTTTTGAATATTAGTACTTCATGAATGCATTCCAATAACTTCTCAGTTCAAATGGCTCATTAAATGAACTACAAATGATGTAAAGCAGCGTAATACACAATTACTCGTGACGGAATTTATCGAGAATAGGAGTCCAGTCGAAGGCCCAGTCCACACTACGGCGGAGAAATTTGAACTGAAAAGTAGCTTTATTTCCACAGTTAGGCCTACCGTCCAGACTAATCCGTCGCGAAAACGGAGCTTTTCGAAAACGCTTCCCAAACCGGAGGAATTTGAAAACACCGGCTTTGCGTTTTAGTGTGAACGCAAAACATTTTGAAAACGGAGCTTTCCGAAAACGATGACACCACGATAACCGTGTGAACTTTCTGTCCGAGTTTTCCTCAAACACAATTCCAAAATGATCAGTGATTGTTGCGTTTTCAAATTTCTCTGGCGAAATGTGGACGGAAAACATTCGATGCATCTTTAGTGTGAAAACTCCGCTTTTAAATTTCTCCGGCGTCGGGGGCTGAAGCTTGTCTTTTGTCGGGGGCTGAAGCTTGTCTTTTACGTCACCAAATCAGTGAAACGTCCGTTGCCATACAAGCCAATCATGTAAAGGGCTATAGTCCACAAGCGCCGATCCACAGATGTCATAGAAAAAGACAGCTCATTCTAGTTGCTGAGTGTCCAATCTGGGTTTAATCTGCAGCGTTAATGCATTTTTTGACGTCGTTGTTTTAGGACAAATCACGTTTGAAGCCTTAGGGATGTGTGAGGTGTACCGAGTGTCGGAGATTGCCTCTGTGCTTGTTGATGCCGTCATCTCTCTTGGAAAGGACAACGCATCCAGGAATTGGGTAAAGAAAGTACCTAGTTTCAATTCTCTGATACCACTCACTTCTTCTTTATTTAACGTGTTGTCTACATTGGAAGTCAGATTACAAACTACTGAGGGTAAATGCGTTTATCGTCTTGTTCTCCTTACTCCAGAGCGATCCGGTTCAAGGTCTTATTCATTATCTACAGAACTATGGACACAAAGATAGAAAATTGAAGAAAGTTCAGAAAACAATGGTAAGACCAATGATTTCTGTTGTACTGACCGGAGTGCTGCATGAAAGATGTGCTGCATGTCATATTTGCTTATTATCCATATTTTGAACGATAAAAAAATTCTAGGTCATGTGTTAAAGACCAAAGATACACGAGTGAACAAGATTAAGCTGGCTTTGTCAATTAAACAGCTCTACTCTTCTAAATAGTGCAGAAATATATGTTCTATTTACTGACTGCATACATTTATATATGCGATTATTCTAATTTAACAACCTGCACTAAACCTGAAAAGCCGGAGAAGCCAGCAAAAAATACCTGGAGATTTAGTCACATTGCAGTTGACCTGGATTTGATAAGTAACATTTCCACGCCCAGTGACTATCCAAAATCATGTAGTTTTCTTCATGAAAATGTCCCGCAGTTTTCCTCGTTAAATTTTCACGCACTTATCCAAATTTAGATGTCACGCAATTGTCTTGACTGAAAATATTATATTACGTAGTTTTTTCCACATTAAATCCAAATTTAAGACTCACGCAAGTATGGAAATTTAAAGTCACGTATTTATCCTCATAAACGCTCGCAAAGTTATTTACGCCGATACATTCATTCCAGTGTCACGTATGAAATGTCACGCCTCAACAACTTAGTTGTTGAAGTAATCGCGTCACGCAACACTTGTGCAAACACTATCTACAACATTGGTAATATAATATAGTCAACAAAATCATTTTAAATTCCCTTCTGAAAGACCTGTTCATGCTTGCATACACCACAGGATTTGTTAAACTGCTAATATTGTATGCGAAAGGCACCAACATCGAGACATCCCGAGGGATTTTACCGAGCGTGACGCGGGTCACAATGATAATCACTGCTGTGGGAATCCAGAGGATTGCGAAGACCAGCACGATAGCGTACATCATCTTTGTGATCTTCACTTCTCTCGTTCTCATCGCAACGTCACCATTTTCCAAGGTTTCCCCGCCTTGGTTTTCATCTTCATTCTGCGCGTCCCGCGGTAGAATTTGTCTTATAGCGCGAGAAACTTTGATGTAGCATACAGCTACAATTAGCAGAGAAACAACCCCGAAGGACCCATGGATAGCCGTAACGTAAAATGTAACCTTTTGCCTAAAAGAGGGAACACATACCGCATAGCTGGCCATAAAAGCGAACTCTGAATCTCCAATGACGAACGGAAGCAGCGTCGTCAAGGCGACGAGGAACCACAGGCAGACCACAATCACGATGGACTTTTTTGGCGCGAATATTTTTTTGAACAGCTCAGGCTTGGTAACCCGGATGTATCTGTTAATGGCCGTGAGTGACATGGTGCTAGTGGTGAGTTGCATGAGGAAAAGAGTGGAAAATCCGCCAACAAAACAGCCAGAGGACCCAAATTGCCAACTTCCGGCGTGAAGGGTTACTGCTACAAACGTGCCATTGGTGACAAAGTTGAGGATGTCACTGATCGCAAGGGCAATGATGTACACCGGTGTAAACTTTCGTAAGAATTGACTTCGTACAAAGGCAGCGATCACTGCGATGTTCCCTAGGAAACCGGCCAAGGCCAAAACTGTCCATGAAAAAAATTCCAAACTGACTCGAGTAATGCTGCGAGGAGGAAGTTCCAATGATGACATTGTTTTTCCTTTCAGTCTTTTTCTCGAAATCTGCAAAATGAAGTAAAGTACGTGTTTTAAAGACACGAATAATCATCGCAGTTTATTATGTACACAACTTACGCACTTGTAAAATTAAAGCCTGAAAAAAAAATCAGGCTTGAACGGGATTCGAACCCATGACTTCTGCGATACCTGTGCGGTATGTTTTGTTGACACGTCACCTAACAGGTTATTTTGAGATTTTTTCTGTTTTATGAATAGGGAGCTCTTTGAAACTTTCAACCGTTACTTGCTTTTTTTTTATCTCCGCCGGTTCCGCTTCTGTGATCGCGAGACCCATCTATATGAAAGTGTTTGGTACTTTGGGGTCTATATCACTGTATTTAATACTTTATGGCGCAGTTCTAGGTTACTTTTGTTAAAATTAATTTAACTCGGAATGATTTGTCCCGAATGTTTTTCCAATCAAGGTTTAGTGTACCGCGGCCCTTTTTTTAGTAAGCATTACCTAGCTTAGGCTTTTATGCAAAACACGGATTTTATAGTTTCAAAAGAAAGGCCAATTGATTTTAGATTAAAAGGGCGGAAAAGCGTTTTTTTCCGAAATTCTGCTCAGACTTGTTCATGTTTGGTTGAATCGAACTTCAAAAACATCCAATGTTCCTCTGAAAAATGCGTGAAAGTAGGAAAGAAATCGTTTTACCCATTGCTTTTACATTTGTAGCACGGGAGCAAGATAGGAAGGGTGACTTTGAATCAAAACTCATTTAGACTGAATATAATTTTAAAATGAGTTATAACTAATGCTCTTCTAAGAGCGGTTTTCATTGAGTGTCGAAAGAAATCAGACAATTACTTTGGTTTTGGTTTTACTACGGTTTGAGATTGGCTGAGTAATCATTAAGTAATTGATTTGGTTTTGGTTTTACGACACTCAATCGAAAGCCGCTCTATCAAAGAAAATCACCCATTGATGACAACCCATTTACGTACACTCACAAAGACCACGAAGAACGTTTACCTTCAAGCCGAAACAAAGCTATAGAAAGCGGTCGACAAATCAATTTTCTAAAACTGTGTACAAAATTAGTCTTTCACAAGCTTCGATCACCTAGTTTCAATGAAATGATGCAGACTGATGCGTTTTACACGGAGCAGACCTCTATACCTGTTCATGATATTTAAAATCTTAAGGAAATACAGTAGTTCATTTCCCGCATTTGGGTTTTCGTAAAGAGTGACGTTTCTAGGATTAGTCATTTGCGTGGCGATTGGATTAAACTAACCCTACTCCTTTTGCGTATATCCAATCTATACTGATCAAATTCTTGCTATCTTAAGTTACAATATTTAGAGGGGAAGCCACGTCAGCGGCTTAGCTGGCTTTCATGGAGGTCCTCTAGATCCTGATCGAATTGGAATTTGGAAATGTTGCTTTCTGTGGAGGGAGGAAACCGGAAAACCCAGGGAAAAACCCTCGGAGCAAGGCGAGAACCAACAACAAACTCAACTCACATATGGTACCGGGCCGGAATCGAACCTGAGCGAGCGCTCTTACCACTGCGCCATCCCTGTTCCCCAGGCAGAGATTCAAACGGAATAGTCTGTTTAAACTAGCCATTTCTCATAGCAATTTTCTCAGTGTACCGCAGGCTCGACTGATAAAAGTTCACCAGTTATGAAAAATCGTCTCAAAACCCTGCTACCTAATACTCACTACACCTGTATGACCTGTGGCTATAAACAAACTGTAGCTCGCTTGGTTGTGAATCCAAAGACAAAATTCGACGCATGCATTTGGTTTTGCCTTTTGGAGATGAGCAAAGTTATGATTTCGTCATTGAGTTTGCGTGCCTCAGGATATGCTTGTTAAAACATTTCGTTTGATCCATTGTTGCTGATAGAAGAACATCGCTTCCTGTACGTGCGGTGCGTTCACAGTAGCTCCCAATACATTACGCTCTCCGGTTACATTTACCTGACAAATTTAGTTGAACCAAATTAAGAAAAAAAAACAGTTAAATTTAAAACTAGCTGAAAAAATGGAAATGTGCAAGCATTAATTTTAAACAGGTTGAGCATAATCTGCAGCTTCGTATCTGTAGTGACCGGAAACTGTCATGTCCAAGAACAGATTCTACAAACAGAAAAAAATATCTTAAGGAAAGAACTGCCTTGTCTTCGTATGGCAACTTGAACAGCATACGGCACAAAACTGAAAAAATTACTTCCGTGTTGCAGAATCTCGTTTTAGTAAATGTAAGAGATGAGTTTTTATCCAAAAAGAAAGGTTTTTTTGTTTCTAAAATTATGATGACCGTTGGAAATAATAACAGGATGTCACTTTCTCCCAAAACGAGCCGAGTTGTGATTTATCTCTTTTTGTTATGACCAGGCACATGTCTGTAACTCTCATAAAGGTCACGCTTAATGAGCGGCATATAGATGGGTAATGAGAAACTAATTCACTGGAACATTTAAAGGTTAATTATAATAAATAAATTACGTTTCTGTGGAGGCTTCTCTGATATTGTTCATTTAATTGAGTTTTAGGAGCACCTGTACATAAAATTGTGTTGTTTATGTTCACAACTTTCGGGAAACTGACTATGCTGAAAGTAATCAGGAAAGGCTAGTAATTATTGATAATTTGCAATTGTTATCAACGGGCGGTCATAGATCTTTTTTCCTCATCCTGAGCCAAACTGTAGGGTATAGCACGCTATTTTGTGTCCAACTGTTCTATAGAGCACCTAAATATGACTTCAATCCGTAAATTAAATTTCAGTTCTCTACCTCGCGTAGAAGTAATTAAACATTTAATTTAAAGTAGTACAATAATAAAGCTCCGTATTGCAAAATTTACACGACCGATTTGCACTCTTCAAATTAAAGTTTAGCATCAAACAAAAAGGAAAACATCACCGCTGATTCAGTTGTATTGGCACAAATATCGAAAACGAAAACTTACTCACAAAAACAATAACAAAATAATTCTTGGCAGCCAAGGTCTTACATAGGTCTGGTACGAAGTCTCAAATGAAGTTAGGCCCTTTCCACACTACGCCGGAGAAATTTGAAAACGCAACAATCATCGGTCATTTTGGATTTGTGTTTGAGGAAAACTCAGACAGAAAAATTTCGTGATAAGCGTAGCGTCGTCGTTTTCGAAAAGCTCCATTTTCAAAATGCTTTCCGTCCACACTAAAACACAAGGCCGGCGTTTTCAAATTCCTCCGTTTTGAAGAGCGTTTTCGAAAAGCTCCGTTTTCGTGACGGATTAGTGTGGACGGTTGGCCTAACCAAAGAAATAAAGCTGCGTTTTCAAATTTCTCTGGCGTGGTGTGGACGAGGTATTAGTTGTGAGGTCTGACTTGAATCTCCTCTCTTTAGACAAAGCAAGAGGAAGCTTTGTCAGATTTGGAGGTTTCTGATTCCGAGGATGATATTGCAACAAGAGAATTTGAAACTGATGTAAGTATTAAATGTTTTGTCTTGTAACTTCAATAAAACAGCATTACCTTGGAGACCCTTGGCTTGTTACAACAAGGTGAAATTAGTTGGAGTTCTCACAAATCGAATTGTGGATGCTCTGATTTCCACGTTTAAAACTCAAACAATTCATTAACGTTTTCTTCAGACCCAAACCTTATAGCTTCCTTTGTCAACAATGTTTTGTCTTTCCACGGAATCATTTCTTTCCGCGGCCCAGATTACATGACAGGATAGGGGCATGACGTTTATTTATTTTTATTTTATTTTTTGTTTATTGAAATGAAGTATTACCTTTCGAGCTTTGTTCATATGATATCATTCTGAGTGTCTCGGTGGCAAAACTTTCTAATCTACGCTGAAGATCAAATAAGCAAATGTATGCGAGAAGCCTGGTCGTGAATGCTCCATTGGGGAGTGGTCAATTAAGATAGTCAAATTCTCGCTTGCTGGTGAAAAGAGAGCCATTGTTTGAATTCGCGCCCCACTCGTCGACTCATTTCCTAACAAATCCGTGAAAGTTAAAGTGAATTTCTCGAAGTCTAACTGATAGCAATTTCTTTTCTGCAGAAACTCGCCTCGAAACCTGGTACTGGCGCTACTGCTGGGGAGAAAAGGACGTTAGTAGCTCACGAAATATTATCAACAGAGTTGACCTATATGAGCGGCTTGTCCATAATTCAAGATGTTTTCAAGAAACCTCTTCAAGCTTCCCTTGCTTCTAACAGGTACATTACTTTGTTCGATCTTTAGTGAAGTCGTATTTGAGTGTAGCCCGCATGTAAAGGTGCTGCTCTTCTTTGCTGGCCGCTCGGGGGTTTCTCAAATAAGGGGAAAGGGTGATCTTGCGTTTCATTATTATTTTGGCTGGAGATGAAATCGCACTAGTGTCAGCTGTTTTTCGCGGTGTTCCTTTGTCCAGATTAAAGAAGCATTTGGTAATCTTGGATGCTTACCATTTAGCCAAAAAAATCCCGAAATTTCGGTTGAAAGTCAAATGGCACAGTAATTTTCCGGGAAATCTGTTCTCGAAATTATACACCACCTCTTTTACCGTTCCTGACGGAACGACGGAATTTCCTTATCATTTACTACATTTTCCAGTTTCCAGTTTCTCCGCAGCTGAAAACAATAACGGGAAATTGAATTGTAAATGGTAAGCGCCATCTCATTCGGTTGGTTTGCTGATTTTGGAAAAACCCTTACCATTATTCAACGGTCAACTGGTTTATTCTGACAAATGGTAAGCACCCCTTGGCTTTTAAGAAGCCTTGGGGCACTTTTCATTCGATGAAAAATTCTGGTCTAAATTTCCGAAAATTTCACGTGGCGAATGGAACAGTGTTTTCCGGAATTTTCGGAGAAAGGGACAACCTCGCGAGGTGTACGCAAATTTTCGGACGTCACGGGAATTTCCGTTTTATTTGATTTTCATTCTGGAATTTTCGGAATTTTCGGTTGAATGGTTCGCTCCTTACAAATTCAATAATTTTCATATTTCCTGGAGACTTTGCCGGGGAATTTCCACAATATTCGTCCCCGTTTTGAAATTTTCAGAATTGCATAAATTAATTTCTCATTCTTTAACTCTCAGCGAAGCCCTCAGCTATTTATTTGTGAAAAAAAATGATCGACTGCAGTTTGATTTCCTATTTCAGGGCCATAATCAGCTCCGCCAACATTCAGAGTTTGTTTGCTGACAGCCAGACGTTACTGGGTCTTAGCAGGTATAACTAGCCAAAGGAGCCTACAGTCAAACCAAGTGAAGCGTACCCTTCAAGATTACATTAATTAATTGATTATTTAAATATTGAACCCGCTAGTCATTTCAAGAATGCGATAATAAATTGATTATTGGAAAATTGAACCCACTATTCCTTCCAAGAGTACGGTCAATGGGCTTAATGTTCAAAAAAAACTTCTTAATATTGATGTCTGAAATGACTAGCTAGTTCAATATTCAACAATCAATTCATTAATGTAATCACTTTCACTTGTTTTAAATGCGAAATTTCCTTCAGTGTCCGTGTTATTACACGAGTCAACGAAACATTTCATGCTTTTATTGAGCTTTTGAACAAAACTGGAAGTACTGTGTGAACTGAAAATTTGTCAGTCTGCGAGGTGAGTCTCCTTCAATCTGCTCGCAGGCTAGGTGCCGATATAAAGCTGTGTCAATAAAGCATAGGCTTTGTGTCTCAGGTTTACGATTGTATTGTTGGTCTCTGTTTCAGTTTGCTGGTGAACGACCTGTCGAACCGTTTAGATGAATGGAATTCACATCAAGTAAGTCACCAGCATTGCGTTCCCTGTGGCAACATCGCATGAATGCTCTCTGCCTTGTAAATAATAGACAACCTTGACCGTAGCTACCGTCTCCGTTGGAGTCCCTCTACTCATATCCCGGAAATCAAAATCACAGCGACGGGGTTTTAAACCTCCTAAATTCCCTGCACTGGTAGGACACAATTTCAAGAGTTTTCGGCATAGTCTGCATATAAGCCAAGTGGTCCAATAGGTCGGAGCTTATTCTGGTTTCTGTAGCATCAAGCGATTAGGAGTATTTCTACTGCCCCCTGGATGGGATGCTAGTCCATCTCAGGGTTACCCCCAGAACTAAATTCGCCGGTACCCATTTATACACCTGGGTGGAGAGAGGCACTGAGAGTAAAGTATCTTGCCCATGATCGCCACTAAATGGCCCAACTTCAACGAGTTCCTGTTGCTCACTGATCATGGACTTGACAACTGTAAGAAACTGATATTGTACTCGATACATGATATCCACTTTCAGATGCTGGGAGACATTTTTCTGAGGTTCACAACTCAGCTGCGAGCTTACACTAATTTCCTCAACAACTATCCTGTCACACTGCAAACACTTGAGCGGGTAAGACGATTTAATAAGTAACACTGTTTTATGCGCGTTATTTTCTGAAACCCTTTTAGACCGAGATTGTCAGTTTAAATTTTAATTTCTAAATTGAATCTAACGGGTTTCAGCTGCAGTTGAAATAGTCGCTATCTTACAGATAACTCAGCGCGTGATTGGTCTGCAGTTTGTTCTAAGATTTAACTTCGATATCACGATTTGTTGTACATCGTAAGTTAGTTCCGCGTTATGTCATGATGTTTTGTCGGTACAGGTATTAAATGTTTTGCTGTATTAGTTCCTACTGTATTTGCGAAAAAAGTGCCAGCAATCTATGTCTTGCCAGTTGCAGCGCTCTGTCTTAGTCAGATTTCATTTATCGCTGTAATCTTTGTTTGTATGTTCAACAGTGTAAAGAACAGAATCCCCAGTTCCGCTCATTTCTCGGTCGCCAAGAAAGGCAGCCAAGCACAAAAATGATGAGGTAAGTGTGGTATAGAATCGTTTATTTGGAAATTAACGAATAGCATTTGAGTGTTAAAACGATAAAATTGATCACAATATTTTTTTCTTCTTTAGTGAGTAGTTTCCTTCAATCGATAAATTGTCGCAAATCTATTGCTAACAACCAGATTTTGTTTGTCACTTTGCCCAAAGGTCGAAATGTAAATTTAAACTTCAATTCCCAGACTCGAAACATCAGTTCTCCTTACTGACTCCCACAATTCTATTTTAATGCTTTTTTTTTAAGAATTTAGTTGTTCGTCGAGAAAATATTGTCGAGTTGATTCAAATGTTGATTCAGAAATTACTTGCTGATAACGAATTCTTTGACGTCTCTCCTTTTACCCATAGTTTACCTGAATTGTTATTTCTCCCAGGAAGAAGAATTAAAAGGTAAGTGAACATGGCTAATGCTATTCTTTATAAAAATAACTAAATTGAAGTCCCTGTTATATCAACTGACAAGTAGGAAGAATGCTGGTTGATGGACAGGGGCGCGCAACAGTTTGTCCGAATTCATCAGGGACAATGCATCACGGCCACGAACGTCCCTGACAAGATTTTCCAGTCAGCAGGCGTGTAACCCTAACAAAACAGACGACAAAGTTTTTGTGGTATTCTTTCATTTTCCAGTGGAGGCGCGGTGGCCTCGTGGTTAGTGCGCTTGAATCCTGATCGAGCGGTCCGTGTTCGAGCCCTGGCCGGGGACATTGTGTTGTGTTCTTGGGCAAGACACTTTACTCGCACAGTGTCTCTCTCCACCCAGGTGTACATATGGGTAACAGCGAAGTTAATGCTGGGGGTAACCCTGCGATGGACTAGCATCCCATCTATGGGGGAGTAGAAATATTCTTGGTCGCTTCATGCTACAGAAACCGTGATAAGCTCCGTCCTGATGGGCCACTTGGCTCGTATGCAGTCTTAACCTGTTTTTCGTTTTCCAAGAAATAACAACCATTTCCGAACATCACTACTTCTAAACAACTAGCTAATTTATCAGGCTTTCCTTTTATCGCATTGTCTATTAAGTTACGTGGAGCTACTGGAGTCATTTATGAAGTACACCCCATCAGACCACGTTGATAGAAAAAACTTGGCCCAGGCCATCGCGAAGTTTAAGGACCTCGACAGTTTATTTAGACAGGTAAAAATAAAATTAAACAAACGTATCATATTGGAACATTTTTATCTTCTATCTATTATTCCATCCGCCTCATCGCTGTACTATAGTTACGCCTCTCCCCTCCACCCTTAGAAAGCTTCTAGCGGAGGGGTTTCGCGACGATACGTTTTTGCCCATAGCATCTGTTGCGTTAATGGGGAACACATAGATAGATCTTGAGGTATCTTGTATGGATGTCGGACCCTATAGGACTTGCCAACGGTATCTCTTAGCTCATAACCAAATATTATTTTACAATGTTTCGCCCTATATGCTTACTGAACATCACAATAACATTAGATATTTAGCAGTTTAATCTAAGAAATCACTCTTTAGAACTCAGTTACGTTGGACTCGAACATATTCTTGTCCGTTTGCAAATCTACGGATTGGTTAGCGTGGAATTTTCCTTTTCGACTTTAAATAGTTCCAAAACAGCACAGTTAGTCATATAAATAACTTCACGAAGGAGTAACGCAGGCTTCATTTACAATTCATCATTGATGAACAGGTGACTAACGCAGGACTAATGTTTAGGTAACATTAAATAAGAGTTTGATACGATAGCTTACTGACCTAGGCCGGGTTGCTCGAAAGCCGGTTAACGCTAACCCAGGATTAAATGTTAACCGGAGCATTAATTTTTACTGCATAAAAATGTTTTCTACTGCTTACGTTTTTTGTAGTTTGAGCTTAGTCAAGTTCAAAACTGAAGCACAAACTGTATAAACAGAAAACCTCACCGAAAATTTTCAAAGCTCAAATCAAAATTCTCGCTAATCCTAAGTTAGCTTAATCAGACTTTGAACAACCCGGCCCAGGTGACTTGGCGGCTCTATACCAGTTATTACGTTTTTGATACAGTGACTTAACTGGATTTAAAATTTCAAACTGCTCTACTGGCTTATTTTCTCAGCGGATAGCCAAACACCAAAATGATAAAAGTTATTTACCTCACAGTTTATATGAAGAATGAATAGCAGTTACATGTATTAAGAAAGCGATGTCTATTTTGTTAACTGTTGTTGCCTGGTTTTTTATGTTCTGCAGTACAAAGAACGCCTGGAAAGAGAGAGGTTTCTTCAAGATTTGCAGAAAAGAATAATCAATTGCCCGGTAAATTCTCATACTTTATTTTTCCATTCATTTGATTGTCTTGAATGACTTTGTAGCGTCAAAGTAACAAAGCAATGCCTTCTCTTTGCAGGTACTGGCAGAGAAAAGCCGCCATTTTGTTCGAGAGGAGGATGTCATCCTATTGTCGACCCCAAGCATTGGTAGACAATTTAAACCAGAATTCAGGTACAGGAGTGACATGTTTATCCCGGGGGACTCCCAATTGAAAAGGTTGGGGATGTTCGTCATCTCGCTTAGGGGTATAACTTAAGGATTCTGGTCTCACTTCGGGTGTTCACGTCGAAAGGCCACTATTCTTAGTCGTTTAAAGTATCTTTTAGGGTGCACTTGAAGAAATAATAACAAAGAAAACGCTCTTATTTCCGTTTTTAGGCTCGATTTCGGCCGGTCTCGAGAATCTAGTCTGCTAGTGCGGGTTCCTGTCCTGAACTGCGGCTGGTAATCGAGCCTATCCCGTTTGAAGTGGTATCTTTCAGGGGGTCAAATAAAGCTCGAGCCACGCCCAGAGTGGTCTCCTTAAGGGTTTTCTGACGATTTTTCTTCGCGACACGACGCGAAGTCCGGCTGGATTATTCCAAGTATTCTACTCCCTAGAGCAGACCGTTGGAATATACTCCGTGTATTCTTAAGTTGGCATAAACACGCAATCGAACAGATACTTAATTCCAAAATAAGCTCAATCGTACACATTCTAAGCAGAGGATGGTTTCCACGAGATCATATCGATGACCAGTCAATGGCCTCAATGATTAATCAATGATGCCTGAAACTCTTGCCTCGTAGCCTTTCGATTATTCATGGGTTACTCATTGATTGATCATCGGCAATATTCAGTGACTTATCAACTGACCTCGCATCGTTTGCCCATCAATTACTCATCGATTTCATCGATGCCATTGTTGTCATAGATTCGTTTCGTTAATAAAAATCTGCAAACACGTTAAGTTTTACCTACCTAAATCAGTCATATTCAAAAACGCATTACGAATATAGGTTCCCTTATATATTTGAGTTTCTCTTTCCAAAGTTGTTCTTTTTGTAGCTTTGCCGGCAGAGATACATTTGGACAACCCGTGGAGCCTGTAACATTGCTTTACTATTTTAAAATTGGTCACTGGATTTTGTTTGCTTGTTTTCACGTCAGAATCTACCAACAAGTTGGTGACCTTGGTTTGTTTCTGTTCAATGATGCACTTGTGGTAACGACACTGACTTTCAAGTTTGTTCCTTTTCAAAGACTTGTTCAACGAAACTATAAGTAAGTATAATTTAGCTAGCAGTTGGCGGTACATGTGCTAAAGCAGACTAAAGGAATAGTTGACCCTGGAGTTACATAAGAAGGCGGAAGAATTCTGAATTTTTTTTCACAACACCTTTCACACATTCAAATCTATCGTTCAAGGTTCCAAGCATGTTTGACGTTAAAGAAGTTGCAAGTGGAGAACCTAGCGGATTCAAAATGTAAGTTACCTAATTACTCATTGTTTCCATCGTATTTTCGTAAGAGTTACTCGAATTCCCTCTCGTATTGACACTACTAAATACGTATTGACACGTTACTCGAGAAAACACTTGTCTAGAACTTTTACCGCAAATTACCGTAAAACTGACCCGCGTGTGAGAACCTACATTTTCTGAAGTCTGGCAAAACAGGTTTTTGTATTTTGTGGTAGTTATTGGCAATTTAGGCTAAGTGGGTTCTTAATTAGGTTCTTAATTTCAGCATGTTCTACAGAGGTTTGTAGCTAAAAATATCGAAGGTGAGTCAACGGAGGCAAACTATCTTAGTCATATTTTGTAGAAGTGGGTCTGTTGCGTAAATAATTCCAAATTTTACCGACGTTTTCACAAAACTTAACCCGTCAAGAGACACTTGAAACCGTCGCACAGATAAACGAAGTGCTAAAAAGAACGGAATTCGATGGTGCATTCTGCAAAAAATTCAAACTTCTTTTAGATAGATTTTCTTCATGTTTTCGCTAAACGTAGAATATCCGTAGAGAAAATGATTCATCAAAAGAAAAATAGGGGTCACCGAACGTCCAAGATCGTTAAATCCAGGGAAAGCTATACCAGTGACCATCTGCCCTGTCATTGTTCATTTTATTACTTAGCGCGCGCTCTCATGCATGACGTGGCGCGTGAATTTGCGTGCGCAGTAAGGATGCCCAGAAACAATTAGCGCGAACGACCTTAAACCACTAGGTTCTTACATGAGGGTTTTTACTGTACATCACTAACGTCTTTAAATTTCATTCTAGATGTAAAAAATGCGTTTACCATCGTATCGCCGAAGAAACTGTGGTTCTGCCAGGCACACTCTTGGGAACAGAAATTCCAGTGGATTTCAGTGTTAGAAAGTTCAATTAATGCTGCTTTGGAAAAATCTTAGCATCTGCATTCAAAAATATCAATTACGATTGCGACAATTCTGAGACCGCACATTGATTTATATCTGTGTGATCGCTGTAATTATTGCCATAACTTAGCTATTGACTGTTGATGAACTTCCAATCTGATTGGTACATAATACTATCTATCTATCGCCAGACCGTCGGTCTTGGTGCGCACGCGCTGCTCGGCATTAATGCATAAGAGTATTAGTATCACCCAACTAGTGGACTGATGCAAATCCTGCATTTTAATTGGCTACACTACTAGAGGGCTGTTAGTAATAGTCCTCGAGTACCGAAATTGGCGCAATCGAGCGTGACGCTTTCTTTCTTTTTATTCCCAAATCAATATTTTTCAACTTGCACTTGCTAACTTTATTATTGCCTTTTCTGTCCGACTAGTTGGGTGATGCTAAAACAATTAGACCCTTCACCCTCAAGGGCCACGGGTCAATAGCCCATTCGGTTTCTCCTCATGGGCTATTGACCCGTAGCCCTTGCGGGCTACGGGTCTAATTGTTAATTAACCAAACCGTCAACAAGTCAGTTTGATCGATATATATTAATCAGATGGATATTGAAGGAAGGCTCGGGCCTTGAGCTGAGAAATGTTTATCTGAACCTCGGACTAATTCTTAAAATCTGCGAAAAACATTAAATTAACTGTAAGTGTTTTTCCCTTGTCTGTTGCTCGAAATCAAATTTAAGTAATTTTATTATCTGGGATATAAATTTGAACTATTTCAATACATTTTCATACAAATAGCTTAATATATTTCTTTTTTTTTTTTTTAAATTGAGAGTGGAGTTTATATAATTATACAGAGAATTATTCTTCTACAATTTGCCGTAAGATATAGAATAGAGTCATTTGTGCCTTTTAGATGTTTAAATTAAAACGAGTGTGAAGTATTAGGTGAGTGCTGTTGTATTTTGCTTTTCTTTTCTGTAGAAAAAATAAATACCCTTTGTGTTTCTAATGCCGCGCGCGCAATAGCCGGTGGATTTTTCTGCGTAGGCCCCAGTCCTTCGTGGCCATCCTTACCGGGACATAATTTCGTGCTCGCGAAACCAATGGCCTCATTCGAGCGGGTATATAACAAAAGTCAAAGAACGCCGACACTGGGTTTATTCACGGAAGATGGTAGAATCGGATCAGTGTGCAATGTGAGGATGCAACAACGACCAGCGCTTTCAGTCCTTTCTTCTCATTTTCTGTACACGATCCAGTGACCAGAATGTTGAAAGGTGAAAATTGCCGGGAATGGTGCAACGCAAGGAACTGTGGTCTACTTGGTAAAACCCACCAGCCGTGTATTGGCAAAAGGGCGTAATCCCGTTACAATAGGAGCTAATGGGACCGAAAATGTCTGCATTCAAGAGGCAACTTACCATAACAGAGACATTTTCCTGTGTCCCACAGATCACAGTGACAACAGGCTATCAATTAAATGCTGGGACCTTTGACAGGCCCGGCTGGTGGTTTTCTAAAGAGTGAATAATTTGCTTTTCGTGTACTCAAGACGAGTTGAAATGTAAACGCGGTGTTGTTAAGAAGAGAAATTTTAATCAACGATCTTTTTCCGTTAAAATCGCTTTCCAGTGGCCCATAAATTCGATTGCTAGCGCATATCGTTTGAAATAAGAAATAAACTAAATCCCACCAGTCGTCGTCTTATGATGAAAAAGAAAAAAACAAGTACGAAGGTACGGTATTTTGATTTTTAACGAAGGTCAAAGAAATTAAAGTGGTAGTTGTTTTGATCTATAAATAAATTTTTGGGCTCCGGAACCTCCCAAAAAAAAAAGTTTTCCAGCTGTTAACTACGCTCCGATAACTCTCATTTCAATGTCCGCACGTTGTATGTGGGCTGTAGTTAATCCGAAACCGTAGTCAAAACATTTTCAGGTGCTTTTGCAATCAGTGAATAACTTTGTTTTCCAGGCGATATACTGCACAGAGTTCGCAGATGCTGCGTTTTAGGAAAACAATTGTTTTCATTTTTACTGCGGTAGATTAGAAATTAAAACGCCACATTGGTGAAAGACGGCGTCAAATTTACTTCAATTTTAAACCTTTTTTTTTATTAGTTCTCATTTGGTCTTTTCGTTGTGCAAATTTATTCGTTATTTTCTGCAGCCAACATTTTCTTTTGTCATCAAACAACCCAATGCGATTAATTGTTACAGTAAGTATTCTATGTTGCTCGTTGAAAAAATGAATTTTTGGGTCAGAAGTACTTTTTTCCACTTCTGGCATGCTAAGTCAAAATAGAGCGACGAACTGCAAAAACTCATTGCCTTTTTCAGTCACCAAGGCTATTTTTTGCTACGCTTTGTAAATCCTGAACGAATTGGACATATCAAAAGACAGGTGTTAGCGAAGAAGCTTCCATATGCAAATTAACCAGTTCCTGTTATTAAGCGAGTAATCATTACTTGAAGTCTAACTTCACGCGATATAATTCGCGACGTAGCTTTGATAATTCAGCACTCAAGCGAAATGCGCGGTGTTTATTAGCTTTTATTCTGAAGAAAGACAACTTTAACTCCGCTTGTGCGTATTATAGCAATTAGGCGACCAAGAAAAATGGATTCGTACTTGTCGCTGGATGAACTGTTTGTTAGCTTTCCTAACCAAGCGTTGAAATCGCGGACGAGAAACAGGCGTAGAGAAGAAGAGAGCGATGTTTTTCGGGAAAGTAGCGGCGACCGCAGAAACTCGTACGACCGAGCAGAAGGCAAGGGCGAAATACAGAGCAGAAATGAAGTTTTTACCGCAGCCGACTACGTTCAAGCGAACGGAGAGAGGGAATCTCATGCTGGTAAACTGCCAAGTATCCGTCCCGGATCTGTCAGACAGAGGAACATATTAAGGAAGGAACGGAATCGAGAGGAATTAAGCTGCATCGATTTGGACGACTTGTCGGGTTGGGAGAAACCTCCGATGACCAACTCTAGACGAGTCGGGAAGGAAGGGACAATCTGCAGAAATAATTTACCATCTCCAGGATCCCGGCATTGCCCTGGCGAAGAGAAATCGGAACGCAATGCGATACTTCAACCTTCTTTTGCCAAGAAAGAAGCTTCACATTCGGCTAACTCTTTTAGTGCTTTTGTTTACCGACCTCAGCAGCTGTCGCTTGGAAGTTCCACAGAGCTGCACGGACAAAACGCCCAGCGGCGAATTTTATTCAGCCCTCCAGTCACTCCAAAACCGGAGCGTCCTGTAGATCTGTCGGACAAATTCACTAGATTCTTAGAAAGGGAGTTTTCGATCATTAAAGGAGAAAGTGTGAGCTCAACTCTGAGAACTCCTTTTCGATCGGATTCAGATCTTTCTCAAGAAAGACCACCACTTAATTCCAACTCGACCGAGCGCTCGGAGTCAGCTGGAAAACCAGTGATAGGAAATACAAACAGAAACGTAAGCCGGGAAAGGTCAAAGTACAGCATAAGCACAAGACGCGATACTTTGCCATCTACAGGACCTCGCCGTTGGGCTGGTGAAGCTAATTGGGGAAGTGCAGATTCTGTTACCGAACCTTCTTTCGTAAATAAGATCTCGTCAGATTCGCCAAACCTTTCTAACACGTTGCCTGCGAAGCTTGACTTGGGTCGAAGAGCACTATCGCTACCCTCGGAAAGAAGGGGGCCGTTTACAACGTCGCAAAGAGACATGTCTCCTTGTTCGTCCCGTAAGGAGTTCGAGGACCGGCCTTTGTTTAGCCCGTCAGAAAGTCGGCGCCATGTACAGGAACTACCTTTAAATCTTCCAGAGAAACTTGCCAAATTTATTGAAGTAGAATTTTCTGTCATTAAAGGGGAGGATAAGAGCTCGATCCAAAGACAAAAGTATGGTGTCTCTGCAGAAACTGAATCACCCCGTGAAAGCCCTAAGGAATTGAGAAAGTCGCCTTCTTCGCTTTTACAAAGAAGAGGAAGACAGGAAGACGATGTTCACTAAAATTGTGATGAACAGACTCAACTAAAAATAGAACACAAGCAGCAGTGATAAAAATTGTTCACGTAACAGTTGAAAGCATTTTATCCCAAGCATGAAGTTTTGCTTGTTGATTAACATACATTTTCAAAGGCAACCATCACAATTTTCTGAACAATTATTTATATCATTATTGTTATTGGAGGTCTATAGAACTGAGAAAAATGATCTACAGTATTAATCTAATGTTGATGTTTAGAGAAGGCCTTAGCTCTGTAAGGAATAGATTCTCATCAATTTTGCAACGGTTGTTGAAAAAATTGAAACGGTTACTAATGAAATTGTGTGTTGCTCAGCAAACGAAACGTTAAGTTTAGGATGAAATGCGCTGGTGTACAATGTTTCTCACCATTGTTTGTGTTATATCTTTATTCAAACTACGATGGCCTGAGAACTAGACTCAGCTAAGTAGCTTTAGCAGTTGTAAGTACATTATGTCTGATGAAATACAGAGTTTTCTCTGTAGAATGACAATATATTTGGGAAAGCAATACCCATTTGGAATTTATGGCTTCGTTATATGTTACATGTTTGCAGAAGGTCGGTTAGTATACGTGCTGAAGTGTTGATCGCAATAAATTTAAGTTCAATTTGTACACTGATCAAATTAAATATATTCCCATGTACTGTAGAATTCCGGTCATAAGTCTTGAGTTTAAATAACTGTTTTGGGTAGGCGTATAAACGGGGAGGAGTGAGCTTATATCCGGGGGGCTTATAAGCGGTATAGAAAAAAGATTTCGAAGTGATCTGGCGAATCTAACATCCAGCAAAATTAAAAACATTTTATCTACTTGACACCAAGAACCACAAGGCTCAACTAAGGTAACAAATGCGCAAAGGGGAAATGTCATTGTATGGAGCCTTCTAATCGGATGGCAAATACTGTAGCTAGGGTAATAAAATAAGCTCTTTGACATTGGATAAAGTTGAAGCCTGGTAAATATTTCAGGATTTATCTACTCCAAAATCCAAAAAGGGTTTTATGAGAACACGAGAAGAGTTTGACTCTTCGTCCAAAATTTTAAATGATTTCTTGTACTAATAAACCATACAAATGCACCTACCTAGCACTTTAATTACTATAAAATTCCAATCATACAACGCCCTCGATCTCTGATTGGCCAGGGTGCTGTGCTCGTTCGATTTGAAATTACTCGCACGATTATTCGGCTAACGTGCACCTTCCAGTCACTCGCTATAAATGAAACGGGTAATTTTTGGAATTAGAAAATAATGGAATGGATCAGATCATCATTTCCTTGCGTGGATGTGATAAAGTTTCCGTTCACAAACGCGCATGTCATTTCATGAACTTGGCGATTTTGAAAGCGGCCGAGGGTCTGATAGAGATATCTAATTTTGAGTTCAGGCCCTTTAAAGAATGGAAGCAACACGTCTCCCTCAAATATTCAGACAGCCGATGACTATAGAAACTTATTAGAAACTAGATCATTGGATAATGCAATTCAAGAGTGTTCACTGGTTTAGCCATCATGGTATATGAGCCATTATACCATTCTCTACAAATATGGTAAGCGTACGAGTAGTTTTTCGGGGTGTTTTCATTTTTATTTTATTTTAGTTTTCTTTATTTTGGGAGCGTTTTTAATAATACAATTATTTTACTCGCGCTTGTTAGATGTGAGGTGATTATAGCCAACTCGGCGCGACGCCCCTCGTTACCTATCTATCACATCATGATATCCAACGCGCGCTCGTGGAATAATTGTTAAATAAGTATAAGAAAGAAAATGAACCGGTTATCGCCGGAAATATAAAGGCTATTTTTTGTTATCAGTAACAACAGGATCAAAATTTTCCTTCCGAGAAGGCAGACGACTCGTCCGTTTGCGATAACAATTGTGATGCATGTCTGCTACATCTGTTAATGATAACGAAGGTCACACGAACAATATTGTCTATTGCTCGAGAGTATCCATAATCAAAGTTGATTAACGTTTTAGTAAAATATATTTAAAACTGAACGCAAGGGTTTAAAATAAATGAAAACAATTCCTGCATTTACAGACTTAAATCAGCGTAATTAAGACATCTCAGTCGAGCTGAAGTGAAAGAGTAATCTCGATGGGTGGAATTCGAATATCGAGCCTTGTCTAGAGCCACCATTAAGGCGTCGTTCACACTTGGTGCCCGGGCACTGTACCCGGGCACGGTGCCTGACGGGTACCTATGTGAACACAACGTTTTGTGAGTGCCCGAGCCAATAATTGGGCACGGTACTCGGGCACGGGTACAAGGTGGAGACCTTGTACCCGGGCACTGAATCGGGCACGGGCACAAGTCTGCACACGATTTTAGCGAGTGCCCAAGAACTTTACCCACAAACCCCTGCTCCAAGCAGTTATTTTACCCACAAATCCCTGCTCTTCAGTTTCAAAATGGCGGAAGGTCAAAGGTGGACGAGAGAGCAAGTTGATGCTTTAATCGACGCTTACAGTGACGTTAGAGTGCAGGAAAACGTGGAAGGGATAGCAACAAACAAAGAAGTTTATGGTCAAGTGCAAAAATTGATGAAAGATGATCACTCTGGCGTCGTGGGCTCTTCCTGGCCAACCAGCAAAAACGTCAGTAAAACAGCATTGGCTGTCACATACAGCTTGCATAATTATAGAGTGGAAGCACTTCCCGTTGAAGTAGTCTGTGTGATGTTCTAATAGAGCTTTTATGGTAATGTGAGTTCCATCTATTGCTCCCAAGCACTGCGGAAAATTCCACTTCCTTTGAAAGCCATTTATGATCTTCTGTAAATCTGCGCCACCTTGGAGCCTACTGATCATATGCTTCTTTGATCGCACCAAAAGTTGCACAGCTTCATTCACCTTTTGGCATGCTGTTGATGCGCCGACTCCAAACTTGTCTCCTATTTCGCGGTAGTCCAAACCTTTACCCAAGCGTTTCAGAAGCATTGCCACGATCACCCTTACAGAAACAGGTTTGCGCAATCTAGTAACCGTACGTTTAAGGCCCTGCATCTCGCTTACCAAATGTTCGAACATATCTTTTGAAATGCGATAGCTTTCCAACCACTTTCTCTCAGGAAAATGAAGGAACTCATCTTCCAAACCATGCTTATATCGTCGAATCTCCCATGTTCTTCTTGTGGGTCCCTTTGTTGACAGAACGTCTCTCAACTTGCAAGCAATTGAAAGGCAGGTGGTCGTAAAAATGCGCGTAAATTTTAGTCTCTCTTCTTCGTATCTGTCATCTTGTAATTTCCTCATGTGGAAGAACATCATCAAAAAGGTACAAACAGCATATAACATGCTTATTTGTACATTTAAGAAATACATGTGCCTTCGTGAAATACGCGAAAGTTTAAATGTCCTGACAAGGTACTGGGCACCGAATGTGAACACGCATTCAAAACTGGGCACCGAAGTCTGAACAACGCACAGTTTCGCACCGGTGCCCGGGCACAGTGCCCGGGCACCAAGTGTGAACGACGCCTTAGTCACACCAGTGTACAAGGAAGAACATTACGTGTGCAGAGAATCAAAGAACCTTTTTTTTTCTCGAGAGAGGACGGATTGATGAATCAACTTTTCAACAAACGAAATTTTAGCTATATATGAGACTAAAAGTCTTTCTATCTCAGTTCTACGAGAATGCGAAGGTGACCACTGGAAGTGGGATCCACACTACTCTACACACTATATGACGCCTTCATTTCGCGTCAAATTTTCCGTGTTGTGTTAGCTAAAGCTATCCAATTCTCAACTAACCCTACGCCTAAAACGGGCTAGGAACATTCATAATGACTGCCCAAGGTAGACAAAGAAGAGAGACTGATTTTCCTTCCTTAGGCGGGAACTGCATCTATACGTGTTCCGTCTAGAATATCACCTTTTCTGCCGTGTGCTGACTGAATTCTCCTCACATTCGTGGCCTGCTCGAGTCGACTCAAGAAAGTTTGACAAAATGAACACGGTAAGACAGCGACGACTAGTTGGTCCCTTGTCTTCTCGAGGCTTGGCCCTCTCCTTTTGCCAAGTTCTGTTAATTGTTACATGATTTCAAACGTTGTAAATCAACAGAAAATAGTGTAATCTCAGTACCGAGATTGATCTATCAATGTGTTTTAACGCGTCTATAAAACGTTATCTTAGTAAGGAAAACGCAGTCGTTGAAACTGAACTTTTCACATTTTTTAAGCTGGCATTGAAGCCTGCTGCAAGTGATGTAAACAACCCGACAAGCCGAGCGAACAACAGTTCATTAATGCAGCGAAGCGAAGTGCAACCAAACCAGTGAAGTACTAAACACAACCTGAACTGTTAAAAGCTTATATCTTGTGGTTTACAAGTGACCAATCTTAATAGGGAATAGCTGGGAGATGACTTGCAATGGATTAAGTTTCCCCACCCGTCATCTCATGCCACAAGTTGAACCCTGAAATTATAATCTCTAGCTTTACGATTTTGTTAATTACAACATGACCAGAGGTAGTTGAAATTTTAGTGGTCAACTTTCTAAATTAAAAACCCCTTGCTGTTAAATTTGGTTAACGAAAAACTGACAATGGGCGTTTCTTTTGTTAGAAACTGCGTTAGACTTTAATTTAGCTGGTATCAGTAAAAACACCGAATATTCTTGCCTGGGGAAAAGAGAGCGGGAATAAAATTTCGTTACAAACGGGTTTCAATATATCTCTCGAAATGAAATCAGATTTCAGACAAATAAAGTTACAGGAAACCGAGAAATAAGTGGAAAAACCAGCAGGTGGTCTGCGGGTAAAGATAACTGATCGTGCTAATGCTTAAAAGATATTTTCCACGGTGCTTGTGTGATCAGAAAGCGAAGCTATAAGTAACAATTTGAAGCAGCTATCGAAGACACTCGTGGTAAACCAATGTTGTTATTTATAGTACAACCCCTGAAAAACCATATTTCGTCTATCTGAGGTTATTCCAGGCCAGAATTAGAGAACCTCTGTTGAGAATCCTCCTAGACAATTGCACGGTTCTAATCTAGCACTTTAAAGTGTCTCAAGAGCGGCCGGGTACGGTAAGATCATTCCCTGACCTTAATTATAAGAGATAAAAAGGAATTACAAGCTAAGACAATTACCAAAATGACGTAGATCATTGAACGTGGCATACACCGATAACAAAGTTGTTTCCAGATCTTCTTTTCTGTTCTTTCTCTCGTTTGCTATTGGTTCTTTTGCTTGTACATGTATGACGTAGTAAGATGGATGGGTGAATTAATGTTTCAATCAGGGCCTGGTCAAAGTGCCCTCTTTTTACATATTCGCTGTTTGGCCAGCCTGATTGCTCCCTACGCTCTCCGGAAGCAACACAAAACAACAATACTGGACAAAATGAGCAAGGTAAAACTACATACAATAGATATTTTGTTATAGCTGACTCTCTTTTTGACTCAAAGATCAGTTTGGGACTGTCTCTATCGCTTTTGTCTACTGAAACTAGTAAAATGTTACTAGTATTCGTCCATTCATCCGACTAGAATTTAAATGTGTATCTTCGATGTTGTCTAAAAACGTGAGGTATACGCTTTCTTAATTAATTAGCCCGCGATTAACTTTTATAATTTTCCGACGTGACGCTGTCTTTAAAGAAACCTATTCAATTGATCAGAAGTGTTTTCTCAGTAATTACCTCAATTCACTCAATGACCGGGAAAAGTGCTGTAAAACTACTTTTTTGCGAAAAAAAAAAGTTTAAACGTAGCGAGTGCATTATCCGAAAAACGTGAAGTTTTAAAACCACCAAAGCCGTGTGAGCAATCCCTTTGTCGTCCGACGCCAGTTGCTATCCGTGGTAGGGGATATTTTCTTAATTTGAAATCATCTATTCTGATGAATTAGAAATATTTGGCGCAGCTGCCAATACTACCCTAAAACTAGTTGTCGCAGTGTTTGTCATTAGGTGCAAGTTAAGTACCTGCTGTTTCTGTGTGCTGTCTATTTGTCCAAAACGAGAGGTTTAAACAGCTAAGAGGTTTGTCGTTATACTATTGGCTGAAACTTGTAGGTGGCAGTTGTATCAAATTACAATGTTTTCGGGCGAAATTAGTCCTCAATAAAGTGCTTGAGAGATAAGAATAAGGATAATTTATTTAATGTCACATACACGGTGTTTGACAAGTTAAAAATACTACACATATCTATGTAATTAATTTGGTCGAGATTAAAAATAGTAAATAAGTAAATATGATCAGTGAAATTGTAGGTACCGATTACATCAAGCGCAATTATTGCATTGGCAGCCGGTAAAATTGAGATTATTTAAATGACTACGAAAAGATGACACATAAGGTACATGCGTTCCTAGCAACTAATGGCAGCTGGTTCCAAATGTGAGAAATAATATATATGTACGAGTTATGAAAAATCTACTATTACAAGAATTTTATGCTATACGTTTAGCCCACTACTTCTGAGATTGTAGGGTGTAACTTGGGGTTCGAATAAGTTAGCTATATAACATGAGTCATTCTCCTTAAAACATTTAAAGAATATTATCAGCGAGTGTTCCGATACGTCTGTTCTATACGTCTGTGTTCTAGGGTATTCATGTCCACCATCCTGAGAATTGAGTGATATCTATTCCTCGTGCCGGATTTTTGTGTCCAGATAGAGTAATTCCCTAACTGCTGCAGTGAGTTACTCCTGCTCTCTCAGTTTTACACTGACATTGAACGCTGAGTTAATTGTTGAAGTCGCAATCCAGAAATTGAAACTGACACTGGTTGTTAAAATATGTCAGTTCTTTTTCATATTTTTCCAGTTTGATTAAAATCGTCGTTTTTGCAAAATGATCTCAATTAACCCTAATGATGAACTTACGGTTATCGATCTGACTGGTTCATTTAACGGACAAAAATATAACTTATAAATGTAACTACTTTTGTATTGAAAATGATCGAGACCAAAATTCACTGAATTAGGTTGACAAGTTGGGGCAAGTCTTATAAAGATAGTGCTGTTGATTTACATGCCGTTCAGTCAGTCTCATGATAAGGTAGGGAGTTGCATTTTATTCCAATACCCCTTCGCAAAATCCGGCCAAGGTTTAACCCTAAGATTTATCTTGTAAAGAAATATTCTACTCCTTCGGGCTTTATTAGTTTGCTATTGCGAGACATGCAAGCTTTCTGCCGTTCTGATGCCGTTACAGTTTTCCCCGGAGTTTATTGCAAAAGTGTAGCATTTTTTTGTGCCTTAGGCGGTTCAGTATGTTAAGTCTGTAAATGGATGCAATAACTCCTGCAATAAATGTTTGGTTGACAAGCTTTATTTTATATACTCGCCACGTCACTTACAAATATCAAAATAAAAAGAATTGTCGAGAAACGGTCTGGAAAATGGTCGTCCTCGGACATTTGCCTTATAAAAGCTCATATCTCTGAGGAAACTGATTGATCGATGCACTCTTACTTTCTCGCCTTCCAGATGCTCTTGAATGCTATAATGATTGGATGGCTGTTCGTCGTTACAAGTAAGTAAATTAATCTATTATATGAATTGGAAATGATCACAAGAGGGGTTGGGAGAATTCGAGGCAGTTATGCAAACCATGTCCATTTCCATTTATGATTTCTCGCAAATAATTCCAATCTCAACACACCTATCGACCAATGAACGCGCGCGTACTACCTTAAATATTTTGTAAATTAAATTCTGAATGTTGAATAATGAGATATATGTTAGTGAAAGATCCTTGTCGTTTATTTCGTCTGGTTTCGCCTAAGGATAGCAAAGATTTAAAAAAAAAAATGAGAATTTACAAAAGCAGTTTGTAAAACTTTGAAATTGCACCGTGATATTCTAACACTGGGAGACGTGGAAGCCTCATGGTTAGTGTCCTCGACTCCTGATCGAGCGGTTCGGGATCGACCCCTGGCCGGGGACGTTGCGTTGCGTTCTTGGGCAAGACACTTTACTCACACAGTGCCTCTCTCCACCCACGTGTATAAATGGGTACCGACGAATTTGATGCTGGGGTTATAACCTTGCGATGGACTAGCATCCCATCCAGGGTGGAGTAGAAATACTCCTAGTTGCTTCATGCTACAGAAACTGGGATAATTAAGCTTCAGCCTGATTGGTCACTTGACTCGCGTGAAGACTTTATCTATTTCTAACACAAATAGCTTATTTATTAATTAGCGGTCAAAATCGCAAAGAAGATTTTTATCAATATGATTTTTCCACAGAGGCGGAATTCAAATGCCACAGTAAGATAGACATGGTTATTCTGTTGGATAGTTCGGCCAGTCTTCCAGAAAAAGTGTTTGACGCAACGAAGACGTTTGCCTCCGATCTTGTGAAGCACTTCGACATTTCAAAGGACAAAGTAAAGATGGCTGTTGTATCTTATAGTCAGTATGTCCACATACAAAGGAGATTCTGCGATGAACCAACTCAGGAATCTGTCTTGAAGGCCATAGATGGAACATGTTATGAAGGATCCTTCACTAGAATTGACTCCGCTCTTAATGTTGTTCACGACAAAATTTTCAAGAAGGAAGGAGGAGCAAGGTCTTGTGATAAAGGTAAGAGGAGGGAGGAGACGTTTTAACTTCACTTTATACGCTTGAGTGGAAGGCGCGGTGGCCTCATGCGGTGGCCTCGTCTCCGGATCGAGCGGTCCGGTTTCGAGCCCTGGCCGGGGAGATTGTGTTGTGTTCTTGGGCAAGACACTTTACTCTCACAGTGCCTCTCTCCACCCTGGTGTATAAATGGTTACTTGCAAGCTTAATGCTGGGGGTAACCCTGCGATGGACTAGCATCCCATCCAGGGGGGAGTAAAAATACTCCTAGTCGCTTCATGCTAGAGAAACCGGGATAATTAAGCTCCGGCCTGATGGGCTGCTTGGCTCGCATGCAGACGTTACACACTTTACCTTTATACGGTTGGAGAACTTAAAAGATATTGTGCCCAGAATCACGAGGCAAGGTTCACTATAAGAACGTATGCTTCACGTGTTAAAACTTCGTCATATTTAAACCTTGCTTCTTTGATCGATGCTGTAGCTCAGCGTCAGACCAGTGCGCGAAAAATTATGGGTATGACTTCTGTCGTGACTAGCGGTTTCCACTGAGGTTAACTTAACATGTCATGTAACTGTTCAACTGACATTTTTCAATGGTTTTCTAAAAATTGTAGGGGCAGTCAATAATTTATTTCAGGGACCCCTAATGCAGCCCTGACCACGCCTAATTTTTTCCCTCTCTGTTTTTCTTCGTAGATGTAAAGAAGGTTCTTGTGGCAATCACAGACGGGTTCAGTTCCCTCGGAATAGACTTTACAAAAAAGTTGGCAGACAATTTGAAGAAAACAGATGTCAAGGTATTCTCCGTGGGAACTTCTGATCGTGTTTACAAAGCTGAAGTGGACGAGCTATCCAGCGAGCCAAACAAAAGCCACGAACTTCTGAAAGATCTCGCCAAAGGCTCGTTTAGTAAAGATGAAGTAGAGAAGTTTGCGAAAGAAATCTGCAAGCACGAATAAACTTGAACTATGCACATGCATATTAAGTTTGCTTAATATGCATTAATTCTTCGCAAATTCCTTGGGACATTTAATCGTACCATGCCCATTCAATATTCCCCCCTGCAAAGCTGGCATTTTTGTTGTTCCAAATGATGAGAAACTGAATTTTATTTTGCCAATGACGAAAATATCATAAACAAAGGTTTCTGTGTAGCCGTATCAGTGTGGGAAATTTTTACTCAGCACAGCCACACTGTAGGACCTAAATTGAAAGTTGCAGCTTTGTGCAGTATAATTAACCTGTGTCAAATAAATGGCAATGCTGATGAGCAGCTTCCATCCCATTCTATTGCTTCAGTTGAAAGTTAGAATCACTTTGTACACGCTAATCTACTATTCACGGCTGTGAAAGCCAGTTCAATAGCCCTTATCAGCAGCTTCTGCGGTTACTTCTTTGGTTACATAAAGGGCGCGGGCAAAAAAAATCGCTGCTCCCGGTTGAGACGAATAAAATTACAATTCCATCCGTTTGCGCAATGCTTACCTTACCTGATATTTTCAAAACTCTTGTTAAGAATTCCACCAGTGTTTCAGTCCAAGCTTTCAGAGTGGAATCGGATCTGAACACTCTTCAACTGCCATCATTACACCGCATCAAATCCTTAAGGTTCTCTACCACAATGTTACATTTTTGGCAACCTCAGAGTCTGTTGCATTCAATATATGTTTTACCGTCCAACCACTTTCCGCCTCAACAATGACCAGTGCATTTGTTAATCCAATATGCTTTGAATTTTATAGTTGAAAAAGGTTCTCTTTTCGCTTTGTAGCAACTACTTGCTATAAAGTTCCGTTGAGTTTTTACAAGTTTAGCAATATCAGCTCTTACCAGTTTTCATGTTTGGTTAATGCTATCAATATTCGATACTTGAATTACAGGAACGATATAAGGACGGTGCCTAATAAATACAAAGGTTTTTGCGCCAGGTTAGGACCTTGCGGAAAAAGTAGATCTTTGCAATGGCTATCGGAATCCACAAAGAAAAAAGAGGGTAGCCACGCATTCTTTCGAAATAATTAACCTTGAATCTCAACAAAAATGCTGACATCAGCATTTTTCTGAAAGTAGAAGGAGAGGATATTTCTTCACAACTTTCTTTAGAATTTGCCTTTACATACAGAAAAGCAAACACATTTATAAAGATCTGAAAACTACATGATAAATGGTAACATAAAAACCGTTTTTGGTATACTTTTATAACAAAATCGTTGCAATGTGATAATAGGTTTTTGGCCTGGGAAAGCACTTCTGTAAAAACCTGGGAAACTCTCTTGCTGCGGGGATCAGTACCGGATCTGTTACAGGGAATTACCTTGAGAGACGTCAACAGCACTCAGAACTTAGGTCCAACGATATCGTTTTAATCCAAGAACACAACCAGAATGCAATCGGAACATAACCGGAATGCAGCCAGAATGTAACCAAAGAATATTTTACAAGGCACGACGATTTAAGCCGAAAGCACAATTCTAAAGGATTACGTAAAGCCATCAAAAATTCTTAACTAAACATTATCTAACACATTTCAGAAAGCTTGACTGGCTATAACGGAATTCAAAGTTTACAAGATTAACAACTTTCAAAACAATACAGGTAGGCAACAGCCTAACAAAAGACTATCGCAGGTAGCAATTACAGTTCAACGCTTATTACAGTTATGATCCTACAACAAACTAGCAGGTGACCATTACGGTCAATGAACTGGAACAGCAACCTGTAACTCAGAAATGCAAAACGAACTAAAACAAATATATCTATGTTGGATTTCTATATTTTCCGACAGCGAAAGCGAATATGTAAAACCAGGAGCCATAATCGGCGACGGAGACCGTAAGCGCGCGCCATTTCAAGTATTGGGGTTGTCCCCATGATATGGGACAATAAGTATGGGTTATTGACCAAGTGTGAAGTCAAGATGGCTGGATATTGGCCAAGTTCTTTTTTTGCGTGTTTATGGACCGAGACGGAGTCGAGGTCCATAAACTCGCAAAAAAAGAACGAGGCCAATACCCAGCCATCTTGATCGAACAAGCTTGGTCAATAAAGGATTTATTATATGGCTTTTCGGGGAAATGTTTCGTGCGGGACACGGCGGGTAGTCCCGAGCGGGCAAGATAGCTCCATCTTGCCCGCTCGGGTAGCCAATCACAGCGCAGGATTTGCTTCATCTTGCCCGCTCACGGAGCTAGCCATATAATAATTCTATTTTTAGAACAAATTGCGCCATCACCTGCGGTACACGCGCGTGCATGCTGCGAGGATTTTTGCGGATGTCGTGCGGGGGAAATGACGTCCGAAATTCCCGAAATGTTTCATGTTTTTGCCCCACAACTCAACGCGTTTACGTCTGTTGGAGTTTTGCTTAAGTATTTTCGTCGTAAGCTGCTCCAGTTTGAGTGAAGTAAGACAGTGTCGAATTTAGGTATGTTCCGCTGTAAGCTTATATATATCGCTGGCCAAGTTGTGTTCCGACTGATGCTTCTTTTACATGAGCTGTACATAACTCCACTTTAAATTTCACATATGTTGAAGATTAACAGCTTTTCCATTACACAGCAAAAAAACTAGCTGGATATATTTAGATATAGCAGAGCTTCAGGACTTCATAGTTTCATAGCTCCTCTTGCCACACGTTTGCGAGGAATTTGTCAGTCTATCGCGACCGAAAAGTAAAACAAAATAATTGCTAGTTTGAGTTTCGCTTGAATTGTAACTGAGCAACGCTTGATGTTTCATCGAGGCTTAATAACTTTACGTCCGTAGATACTACTCAGTTTTATTCGTGTAAAAATCCAGTAAATTCTCTGTTGTCGATGAATGAGAGCGCCCGCCGATGCGTGTTTTGTACAGTCAGTAAACATGACAAATTGTACTTCCGCCGCACTTTCGTGTGAAAACGTACATCGAACTCAAACAATAGCTCTATAGTTTTTAAATATGTTTAAGATTGATAAATGTTTGAGAACATATTAAAAGCTAAGCTGAAAATGTGTGAATAAAGCAGAAACAATCAGCAAAGTTACGATGACGCTTTCTTTAATCAACTTGGAATAACGATTTCGATTTTGTTGATCGAGTTATAAAAACTCCTTGTCTATTTTCATTTTCGCAGTGTAAAACTTCACTATGCTTATGTTGAAGAAACACACATGATGTTAGTAGCCTTTTTTGCATTCGTGAAATTTGTTGCAGCATCTCAACACAAAAGATAACGAAAGAAATCTTTGTCAAGATTTGTTGACAATTGAAAACACCGACTCGGAATTGAAAGTGCACGAGCTGCACTATGCAAATAAGCTAATTGTACGCGTCAGACTTTCCTTTCAAAAACCTTTGCAAACTCACCAAACAAGCAGAGACAATAAGAAACCATCAAAACAGGTTTTGGTTATGATTAAACATTGTCTGAGAAACTCACAAATTAACTCGATACCAGAGTAGAGAGTTTTCTTGCTATATTCTTAAGCATACGCGTGAGCTTACAACTAGCGTGAGCAGATCTTATTATTCATTCCCAGCGCGAGATTGAAATCTTGTTTTCGACCCTGAAAAACCCACGTTTTCCGTTAGCTCAGAGCATTAAACTACATATAAGCGCCCTGGTTCGTATTCCCTGCCTTATTCCCTGCCATCGCTGTGAAAAATACGCAAGAGAATCTCTAACTCTCACCATTTGATCACGCAACGTGACAACATCCATGCGAGAGCCCCTGACATGTGCGTGAATCCGCGCGGATATATGACGTCAGGATGGCGCAATTTGTTCTAAAAATAGAAAAATTGTCCCATATCATAGGTGCGCGCGAATCCCGAGACTTACGGTCTCCGTCCCCGATTATGGCTCCTGATAAAACGTACTTAATTATCTAATTCTCTCTCCTCACAACAACAGCACTTTTAGCGTCTCTGACAGCCCTCCTCTGTTTCAGCTAAAATACAGTCTAAATATCTTTTGATCACAACCAGAAACTAATCACCTGCTGAATAGGCTTGCCACTTCCATTTCATAACATAAAATATAGGGGCAACCGCGCGTTTTTTAAAGTTATTGATCCTTTTTTAAACTTTTTACGGTTCCTGTTACATTTATTCCTGACACCTCCCCAGTAAGTAAAACATTTGCGTATCTCGCACTTGTTTTGCTCGCGCACTACGCCATCTGCAGGTACATGTTTACAGTTGGATTTCAGTATAATTTTCGACAGATAACAGCTAGTTTTTCAGCTGGAAGACGTTAACAGTTAAAGGTTAGCGATATGCTGCTGTTCTGGTGTTCCTGGTTTAAGTAAAGGTTCATTAAACTTGATTTGGTCACAGTAGGAAAATTTTGCTTTCAATTTAGTCGTGTACTTGGTAGCGTAGTTGATTGCGTCATGTCAACCCAGCGCGCGCGTGGGGCTTAAGGGGGTATGGTACCCTAAAATATGGCGATGTTCATGAAAAATTCAATTTCTTGGAAATACAAGACTTAAGACCCTTGAGGACTTGTCAAAAACATTTTGAAACGATCTTGCAGAATTTCCTTCCAGATGAGTGTGAAATTTAAGGAAAGTACACAGTGGTATAAGTTTCTTCACGTGGCAACGGCCATAGCAACGACTGTTTACTATAAGAACGTGACCAAAAATATAGATTATTTTTAACTCATATGAACGAAACTATTTAGAAAAAACTTTTAAGACGTGTACAACTCGATTGGTATAATTATTTGTGAAAAGCTTTGCCTCAAATTGCCATCTCATTCATTTCCCTTATGACAAGGAATATTTCCCACAACTGCGGTAACTTTTTACAAAATAGAACAACCATTGCACCCCCTCCCCCGAGATCCAATCTGCACCCCCCCACTATTTGTGGCTCGTTAAATGCTTAATACTTCGTGTAAGAAACTTAAAGTGCATTTTTCTCAAAAGTTCACTTTTGTACCGACTGACTTCGCGCCAACATTTCTACTTTGCAAGGTTTTTAAGTAGAATTTCTGAAATTTGGGCTCATCAAAGACCAATAGTGTCGTAATGATATAAACCAAAAAAATCGTAACATTTTAAGGTCTGTCACGTGACATGAGATGATTTGTCCACTGTGTGTGGTAAAAAATGAGGTTATTTCCAAATAAAGCTGTAAAAAGTACTGAAAATAAGAGTTAACTGTCAAAACTTAGGTTCATATCACAGAACAAAACAGAAACTTACATGATATGCTTATTTGACAGTCAATTCTTGTTTTGTAAGAGAGCAGGAAGTGTTGGCGTCAATACTATACAACACTACTTCAAAAGGCTGTGGCTGGTTTCCATAGCAACCATTTTGAGTAAAACTCTAGAAATTTAATTTCTCTTCTTGAGTGCAATAGCACACAATTGATCTTTCTTCACCATATTTAAACAAACTTTTTGGTCCATATTGAGGGTACTATACCACCTTAAACCATGCCTTGCGTGATTCGCAGAACGTGTGCGCACAAACAAAAGTAGGCACCGTCCTTAAATAATTGCGTTAATTCAATCGACGATTCGATTTTATGATTAAATATGAAAGCAACATTAGATTAATGAAAGCATTTATATCTTTTTGACTGTAGATGGACTATCAGGCTTACTGACCAATCAGCTTCCTTGTCCTGGAAATAGCCCATTACCCCATATCTGGTCTCTCTTATTGCGCTTCGCGTCACAGTCACGCAACGCTCCCCGTTCCACGCGCGTGATGACGGGAAGCTTCGCGTGACTTCGGATCGAGTAGATTAGAAAGAAAAAGGACATATTTGTTGTCTTTTGCGTTCAAACATCTCATTATTTCAATTATTCTACTTATGTTATGGCCATTTTCTTTTCCTAAACATCCACCTTCGGAAAACATCTCCACAGGGGGCGGGTGTCAAAATTTTGGTTGCCCGTAATGATTCATGGGATTGCACACGGAAGTAACTGAGATTTATCAAGGTATATTTTCTATTACTGAAATATTTCCCACAATATAACCCTGATTGTTTACAAGAAATGGTTAAAAGTTGCTTCTGTCAGCAGTTTTGAAGTTGTTGCCTTGGAAACGCAAGCTGAAAGCGCGGATACCAAGCAACCAGTTGACCCATAATACCGTTCGGCATGAGTTTCGAGAACTCCTCCAAGTTGACCGGGGAAAATTCCTTCCAACAAATGTGGCAATTTTCTTCATGATTCTCCAGATGTAGGACAATTTTGCGCTTCTGATTCGACTTCTCTAGCTGTTCTTTTATTTTGGGATCACCATGAGTAAGTATCACTTTCCTTGAGGTCTCCCACTCAAATCTTTGTGTTATTTTTGTGGGCTGAATGGTGGTCGTATCTGTTGATAGGTCGACAAGCTCGCGTTACTTTTAGCTACAAGCCTGAGCAAGACGACGAACTCACGTTAGAAGTTGGAGACATCATCAAAAATATAGTAGATGTGGATGTTGGCTGGTGCGAGGGAGAACTAAACGGGAAAAAGGGAATGTTTCCAAACAATTTTGTCGAAATGATTCCTGCTAGTGAGGAAGTGGTCGCTCCACAACCCTCCACAACCTCGGCCTCTAGCACAGGTTAGATCATTAGTTTTGTGCACTTATTAAATCAAGAATTCTTTAACCATAAATCAGTTTCGTTTGAGCTTAAGATATATGGGAAGCTGAGACTTCAGTTACAGACCTTTCCACAGAAATCGTACTGCATATGGCTATTATTTACCCTGTGTATGTTTTGAATCGATTTCACTGTACAATTTAATTAGCTGAATAGTTTACACTTGAGAGGTTAGACTTAGCAGATTCGAAATCATTCTTTGTTTTCCTGTGCTTTTTAAAATTCATTTCGGAATACGTGTATTAACAACCTCTTTTAATGTTTTTCCCTCAACGCCATTGTTTCGTTGAGATTTCGAACCTTACGTCAGTTCCAATTAAAGTAGTTCAGACTTAGCTTCCTGTTTTGTGCTGAGGTTGTTGAAGCTTGTCTTTACTTGAGAAAATTCTAGGAATGTTTCAGACTCTAACATACATGTAAGCTATCAGAGACCTGTTCAAATATTTTGATTTCAACATGGAGTTTGATGTACCTTGTACACTTTGTACAAGACAAAAAGTGACCCTAAATTTTTATATTTTTTTGCCATTTTGTATAAATTTGAATGTCTAATTAAAATGGGTGCATTGAGTGTTTTACGCAGCAGCCATTGGTTCACACTAGAGTGGTAGATGTGAAAGAAAACCCTTGAAAAGTTCTGTGATGTGTAGTGCTCATAATTTTTCCTGTTTTAAATGACTTAAGCACTGTCAACTCGAAAGAAGATTCCTTTTGGTGATCAGTTCAAGATGTCAATATTTGTTCCCACAACAGACAACTCCTTAAGTATTCATCAGATTGCTTTGTTTCCCTTGCTTCATCATGAAACCTTTGTGGCCCTTTACAGGGATTGTTATGTGAAAGTATCAAAACATCACATTGTAGTTTACACCATATGGTGTCACATGATTCCACCTGATTGTAAATTTGCACCCAACATCTTCACTGTACCCAGCTGATAACATATTAACTCCAACTGACATTTTTTGTCTATATCACCCCTTTTCTATGGTATAGGTGTATTTTGTTACTTGAGTCTTTTTCTGTCAGGTGTAATTTATATATTTTTATTTTTTAATTTCCAGTTACAGTGGTACTGTATCTATTTGGTATGTTATCGCTAACTTCAGGGTTTAAATTAATGTCTTTGCTGGCTCGGAGAATTACTTTATTTCATCCAAACATAAATATATATTGAATCCTCCTCACAATGAGACTGCAACCAGTCTTCGTTTTCGGTGACAACAACTTAAGGCAATATTTGCCTTAAGATGTTGTCATAGGAAAAGAAGACTGGACTAATTTCAGGTAAATTATGTACCTGAAATATTTATAAGGTGAGTGGTGAAACCACTATCCATGCCAAAATGAATGAATACATGCCAAAAGCAGGGAAAACTGTCAGTGACTTTGGAGTAAAGTCATATACATTCAAATTCATTCTTGCTTTTGTAAGGAGCCCTAGTTCAGATTAGTTCAGATAGATTTAACCTGCCCTCTGTTACCAATTCTGATTTGGAAACACTACAGGTGTTCAAGCCAGTTCCAGTTAAAATACTAAGATACATGTGTTAAATGCCTCTTTAGTAAAAGTAGAGCAGTATCTTTTTGTTGAGATAATGCACCAAGTAATTTAAAGCAGCAGATTGAGCAGGGAGCATTTAGCCTATGAACTGCCAGAAGTGAAGGCAAATTTATTATTCTTGTGTATTATTTCCATGCATATTATTCTCTATGTTTGGCTGTCTCCAACTCCCAAGAATGAAATGCAATTTTGTTTACAGGAAGAACACTTACACTACTTACAATACTAATATTATACTTACAAACAACAACAACAACAAAAAATCCCAAGAATGGGTCACCTACAAAATACACATTACTGGAAATTTTGAGTTATCCCTGTTTAAAGGTGCACTTATAATGACTGTAGTATTTATTGTTAACAACAGTTTCAGGAAAGAAGGCCAAAGTGACATTTGACTATGAAGCCCACGATGATGATGAACTCACATTACATGTGGGTGATGTGATTGATGTTATATGTGAAGTGGAAGATGGTTGGTGGCGTGGCAATTTAAATGGCGTGATTGGTCTCTTGCCGTCCAATTTTGTGGAACTTATTGATGAAAAAGATGTTGCCCAAGCCAAGGACAAATATGTTGAAATACAAAGTAAATGTTTTTGAAGCTTTGTACATGTCCTGTGTAATTAACATTAAGGAAAGTTTGTTTCTTAGAGCTAGGCATAGTTTCTAAAGGAACATATCTGTCTGGTGAACAACAGCTATTGATTGCAACTCTTTTTGCTTTATGTTTTGTTTGAATTTCTGTCTTTTTAGAGGAAGTTGTACCACCAGAAAAAGAGGAGTCTGGGAGTGAGGACAGAGCTGGAACAGCAGATGATGATGACACTGGACTGAACAAAAGACATTCTAGCATAGGGAAGACAAAAAACCTGTTTGGAGGCGGGATGGGATTTGGAAACCTGATCAATCCTAATATTCTCGCTGAGAAGAAGCTCAAGAAAGTCCACCATGATGAAAAGAAGGATAAATCTGAGGAAAAGAATGTTCATACTGATGTAGGGAAGAGTGAAGAGACAGGAAAAACAAAAACACCTTTGGTAAGGCAACATTTTCCAAGTTGACACTGGACAATACGAAAAAGAATTTTCATGAAGCTAAAAAACAGTTCATGAATAACAAACGTGCCAAGATACATAGTAAAAGCTCAAAAACATCCACAATGATGACAATAGAAGGACTGGTGAAAATAAAAAGAGAAATTAGTCAGATTGCTACGATATTTTTGCTAACATTGATTTGCAAGCGCGTGATTTTATGGCAGTGTGAGCGTTTGAAAAATCTTATGGGATTTGTTTGTGGATGGCGAAGCTTGAAAAGTAGAAATCTTCTTAATTTTAAAATTGGCAATCTTACTTTAGAATTACATCATGCTATTTTCAATTTGTCATACATTTTGTACTGCTATAAATTTTTTCCTGTCATTGACAAGGTCTTACATATGCCAGTGATAATACAACTCTAACATCTGTTTTTGGAATTGGCCAAGGGGCTGTGAGTAGAGCGGTTGTCAATTGAGTATTGAAAGTAATCAGGCGATTACCTTGGTTTTGGTTTTACTGTGGTTTGAGATTGGCTGATTGCATGTAGTCTTACTGTGCTAATGTATCAATAGATAAAAAAAAATTCTCAGTGTACCATGGTATGAGTCATGTGGAACAAGATGTCACAATGTATGTTTGTTTAGCAGAGAACATGTCCAGTTAGTTAAAGAAGCAGGAACATTAAGTATTGGCTGATTGAATTGCAAGATGATATTTTATTTTTCGTTAACTAGAGTGCCAAGTCAAGACCAGCACCTCCTGTTCCATCTAGTCCTCCAATCGTTCAAGCAGGTGTGTAAATGAAAGTTATGTAACTAATTTATTGTCAACAAATAGAGCCCGTGTTTTCACGAGAGATGTTTACCTTGGTTTTGTTTTAACTTTACTGAAGTGAATCTTTTAATCGTGTAAACACAGTAGCAAACCTCGGTAAATGGCGGCAAAATCAAAAGTAAGCCAACCTAGGTTTATTGACAGTTGAACGCCTCATCAGGCATGGTTTAGCTCGGTAACTGACGGTAACCGAGGAAAAGCAGACGTTGTCGTGACATCTTGGCAGCAAGTATTCATGCGTTTAGCCCGTAAAGAAGAGAAAAATAGACAAAGATTCCTCCTAATAAAAGTAGGTTTCAAGTCAACGGGCAAAAAAGCTAAATTAACTCATGTTTAGCCAAAGAAATCCTGGACTGCTGTTTCCCTTTCATCGTCAAGTGCTGTAAGCGTTTCGTTTCTGTTAGAAGCTCTGTAGCTTTATAGTAGCAGTGTACAAGCAGGTGCAACTAGAAGAAGACCTACCACAAAGAGAGAGAAAAAAAATCATAAGTGAGGTCTAGGGAGAAGAAAAGCAAATGTTAAAATTTGAAGTGGCCCCGAATAAGAAGAAGTAACTGTAAACATTTACGTAGCCCGGTCTCCACAGGAGATGCCGTTTCAGGTTTTTTGCGGGAAGAGGCTCAGCGAGATATCAAATTTTCTTTCCACTATTCATGCATCTACAAAGCTTTACATTTAAGGAGAGTTTGGCTCAACATCACCGCCTGCAAATTGACAGTGACCTGCATTCGGCATTGGAGTAAAGTCAGAAATTTTATAATTTTCCAATAGTTTCTGTGCAACATTCCAACACTTGCTTTCCAAGAAAACCTTGAACTGTCCATTGTATGCGGCCTACTTTAGTTAATTAGTTCCGTGTAAACAGCTTCTCTAATAACTGCGGTTTAGTTACGAAATCTCGGTAAGCAGTAACCGTAGTAAACCTCTCTGGTGAAAACACGGCAAGAGCCAGCCATATGGTCTGTGTCTCAAGTGAACAGTGGTGATGGGATTGTATACAAATTTGCTGGCTTCAGGTGTTTATTATTATTATTATTATTATTATTATTATTATTATTATTATTTTACAACAGTACTGCAACTACTAATTATAGAAGTGATAACTATTCACAACAGTAAATTATACAACTGCTAACACTACTCTAATTGACAATACAATGCAATTACACATGCTACTTACAATACTAAAATTTGCATAACTCACTCTATAAAATAGTACATTTACCCTTTTTAAGTTACGATACTAATACCATTACTGATGCTTCTTGCATTCATGTTATAACAATAGTAGTAAAACACTAATAACTGATTTTGCCACTGAGACTGATTATATAATGTAAATTGAATTAATTAATTTAAATTTCCCATTTTTCAGCTTTCCGTATTGCAAAGATAGCGCTGACTTCAATTCAAGAAAATTGAAAGTTTTTTCCAACATTTTGCAATAATAATAATATTTTTGAGTTTGCACTACTAAAATCCCAAACTTCCGCGCTTGGTTTGGGCTTGGTTTGGGCTTGTATTTTCAGGTGTTTTGAAAGAGTGTGTTTTAGTACAGTTATATCTTGGTGTGGTTTATTGTGTTTCTGTTGAGGAAGTATTGGCTAATAGTTTCCCCACGGAAATTTGATGTTCAACAAATATGCTACTGTAGTTTTAAGAGTTCACATCAAATTTCCTAGGGGCAACCAACAGACCAATATTTCCGAGACATAAACACTCTATTGTCTTAATTGTTCACCACTAGATTTTCTTCCACATGGCAGTTCAAAATTCAAATTTTGTATTTTTCCTTTCTGATCCTCATTTACTTCATCTACTACCATGACAATTTGTATGGCACACATATTACCGAACTATAAGGAACTTAAAAAGACCAGTTATAACATGTGTGTTTCATTTTGAATGTAGTTACAGTTAATATGCAATGTGCAGGTCCAGAAAATATCCATACTCCCCCCACAGAAGGAACTGGAATTTCCTGGGGGGTGGGAGTTCTGTGAGACCAAAAAATTTAAAGAAACGTGTGAAGCATTATTGGAATTTCCAGAGGGGTGGGGGAGTCTTAGAAAGAATCCTTTCTGTGGGAGAGGTATAGATATTTTCTGGACCTACACAATACCACAATGCGATTTGACTATCTTAGAACTTTATTTTTTGCTCTTTTAGCCAAGAAGCCGATTGAACGTGCCAAAGTCACATTTGACTATGAACCTGAAAATCCTGATGAGCTGAAGTTAACAGTGGGTGATATTCTCACTGTTATCGACAAGGAAGAGGAAGGCTGGTGGAAAGGAGACCTAGGTGGAAAAATTGGCATGTTTCCTTCCAACTTTGTTGAAGTACTGCAAAATGCTGAAGAATTGTCGACTCCTGTGGTAAGGATTCAAACACTTGGTGATGTACGTTAAATTTCAGTTGAACCTATTCTTTCTTGGGAGGCGTGGCGGCCTCATGGTTAGTGCACTTGACTCCGGATTGAGCAGTCAGGGTTCCAGCCCTGGCCAAGGACATTGTGTTCTTGGGCAAGACACTGTACTCTCACAGTGCCTCTCTCCACTCAGGTGTATAAATGGGCACAGGCGAATTAAATGTTGGGGGTAACCCTGGGATGGACCAGCATCCAGGAGGAGTAGAAATACTCCTAGTTGCTTCATGCTACCGGGATAAGCCCTGCCTGATGGGCCACTTGGCTCATATGCAGACCCCACCTTTTTACATGTGGCTAAATGTAATTTAGGCTAAGTTAAATGTGAAACATGATTGCTAGCCAGCAGTCCCCCTCAGAGTGGGTATGGTGTGACCAGGGGATTTGTGCAGGGGCACCTGAATTTTACAGCTTGGCTTCAGATGTCAAGTCGATCCACGTGTTTTTCACTGCTGGACAGGTCTCATTAAGCTTTTCTCTCAGTCCAGTCTACCCCCTTTGGCTTCATGGCAAGGATGTGGTAAGTATCCTGTGTTCCCACTGTTTTTTCAGTGTGGCGGTGCCTGGTGGTTGCCACTCGCAGGTTTGTCATGGATACCCTACATGCTTGGTTTAGTTTGTTCTTGGGCTCCATCATCCTTTCAGGCACCATTCCCTAAGCTCATGGATTGTTGATGAGCTTAACTACTCTTAAGGTACATGAATTCTTAAGGTGTATCTTGAGAGTGAGAAATGTCAATTTCCATTTTTCTCCGCAAACCATGGGCTTTCAGACAAAATGAAAATTCAAAAGGATTCAATTTGCGCAGTGCCCGGCGCCCTTAATGAAACTCCTGTTGCATTGTAATGATTGAACTGTTACTAAACAAAAAGAAATGTAGCATTATTTTTGTTATTACAGGCTGCTGCTGCTCCTCCTCAAACTCACAAGAAAGGTGTTCCAGTTTTACCTGTTAAGAATGAAGTAAAAAAATCGCCAAGTGAGTATTTCCACCTCCATGTAGCCTGGGTAAGGTTTCTAATACAGTACCTGCCCTCAGGCAGTTTTATTTTGGGCAGAAGCATGATAGTGCTCAATCCACGCCTTTTAATGGAATCTTTAGATTGAAGAACTTTCTTAGCTGGCATAAAATTTTGTCTAAGTTGTTTTCTTGATTTATGGACCCGTACAGTTTGTATTATGCATTTGTGACCATTGCACTCTTTTTTATGTTTAGAAGTAGCAAAGAAGCCTGCTCCATCACTGCCTACTAAAGATGAATCAGACTCTGACGCCACTCCAGAGCACCACCATCCAGCAAGACCTGAAGTTAGGAAACCCCCTGCAGAGCCAAGTCCAGAGCCATCTCTCCCAGCACCAGGAAGACCCAAACCACCAGTGGTAGGTCACAAACCTGTTTTACCACCCAAGAAACCTCTACCAGCCCAAAAGAAGCCAAAGGGTTTGGTGAAGAAGCCAGAGAAAAAGGTGGAGGCGGCAGAGGACAATATGAGTGTTAATGGAAAGAAAAGTGCTGAGGATAGGAAGGACCGTGTCGATGGCAAGCTGTTAGAAAAAGAGACACCACCTACAATCAAGACAGAGAGTGCTGAAGAAGGTACTACATAAAACATTGTTAATCGCGTACTAGGTTATGCTCCCTGGGTTAGAATACAGCATGGGTCCCTGACAAAGCCATTCAGGTCAATAATCCAAATTGGTATTGTGGTATGCTTAATGTTGAAAGGAAGCTGTCAACACGTTGAATGGCGTTGAACAGAATAGAGACATTACATGTACTTAGCCTAGTACACCATGGTTACAACTTGGCTGAAGGGCAAGCCAGAAAATTGGTTTTCTTTGCAACCTGGAACTATATCCCAGTGCTCTGAATAAAGGCTGTAACAACTGCTATGGCTGAATATGTTTGATGGGCCCTTGATGTTTTGCGTGAACTTGCCTGTAGTCGATACAATTCAACCAAAAAGAAACAAGTTTTCTACGAGTGCAAGTATTACATGTAGACTACCAAGCTTGGAATGTTTCCTAATGACTTTCTGTTTCATCACAGGCACAACTTCCTTTGATGACATTCCAGCTACAGAAACATTAAACCATTTGACTGCTAACAGAGCCAAAGCTCCTCAAAAGAGGCCCCCATCCAAGGTGTTGTACCTTTATCTTTGTTCGTAAATTGGCAAATGTGCGTATGTAAAGTATGTTCAGTATACGAGTCAAGAAGCCCATCAGGCCGGAGCTTATCCTGGTTTCTGTAGCATGAAGCGACTAGGAAGATTTCCACTGCCCCCTGGATGGGATGCTATCCATCTCAGCGTTACCCCTCCCCCCCCCCCCCTACATTAAGTTTCCTGGTACTCATTTATACACCTGGGTGGAGAGAGGCACTGTCTCCAGCCAGGGCTCCCCCACAAACATGCATATTTACCTGTGCAATATTAATTGTTTGCATTGTGACAACTGATGATGTAGAACAAGAAATATGAAAGATAACACTCGCACCAACAAAGTAATAGCTTTGTGTAAACCTGTGAGACTGAGATAGTCTTGTTTATGATGTACAGTTGGGTAAAAAAAAAAAACTAGTTACTTGTTATTAATGTTGTTTATCATTACTCTTATTTTTTCCATTGGCTTTGTGTGGTATTGTGTATCAGGCATAATTGTTATGCAGTGCAGGTCTGATAGAGAATTGAAACCTTTTATTACAGGATGGGCGAGCAACTGACTCAGCTCGTCTTAGTGGAAGCATGTTTGATGATCTATTACCTGTAACTGTAAGTAATAAAGTTTTCCTTTCTAGTAACACTTTCACTGCCAGTGTCCAGCTGTCTGCACATATAACTAATTTAAAAAAGTCTGAATTTACGTAAACATGCATCACCCAATTTGTCTTGGCTGCCTTTTAACAGGCAGGAGCTTTAGTGTTTTCATGGCTCAGTTAGGCCTTGTTTATGAAACAGTACTAATGGGAGCAATAATACAAGTCGATTGCCATAGCCTGCCACCGCTTGTATGAGTCAATTCGTTTGTCACGCTTTGTCCAGGCAGGTCGCTGTTACTCAATTATTGCACTAGGGTGGAGCATGTCCTGTGCAGAAACACACTGTGAGGACAATATGTTAGGTTTCAATGGCCTCTGACTTGAGAGTACAGTGTACGACTTGTTAGCTTTCCAGCTATGAATCCAGCTTGTTCCGTTTTGGAACAATATTAATTTTAATTAACAAGTAAATTATGAGCTCAAGATTTCTATCGCGTGATAGTTGACAAGGGCGCAGCCAACGTCAATTATCGCGCATAGAGATCGAGATCGTTTTAGCATAAATCTACTAGTCATTCAAGGCTTTATCTAAATGCATGATGTTAACAGACACTTCAACTCGTAAACGCAAAGAAGCGGTCGCCATTTTGTCAACAACTACACACTGCTAGGCTACTCATCTACAGCTGAATAAATAGTGAGTAGCGTTGCCAATCAGAGAACAGCATTCGTGATAGAGCACCAGTAGAGCTATAGTAATGTATGTTGTACTGTGAAAAGGATAGATAATCTCTTTTGTCAAGTGAACCTTGTTGTATCATCTCTCCGTCCTTTTTCTTACGGATGGTCTTACTTCAGTCCTTCATTTATCGTACAAACTTCTTGTTCGCCTCGAAGGAACCAAGCAAGGTGCCCCCTGGGCGTCCTAAAGAAGGACCAAAAGAGCCAGCCTGGAAAAAGGAAGTCAGAGAAGCTCGGGAGAAGAAACAGCACACGGAGCCTGAGAAGGTGTGTGATGGAAAGAAAGATGTATTTATTGACACTACTCTCCTTCAAATTCTGATTACACTAACACGAGACATTCAGTGTAAATAATTTATTGAGGATGCGTCAGTCAGTCATCTGATGCAGATGTATTCCGTCCTACAGCATAATCTGTATCCTTGCAAAATACAACAACTGGTTCTAACAATTAGAATTTGTGCTACACAAGATACGAAAAACCACTAGAAAACCACCCTGTAGATGTGGCCGTATTCATCATCTAATGTAGCAGCACGAGAACCCAAGGAAAGGGTACAAAACCGTAGAACATTTACAATTATGCATACAAGCTGTTATAGCAAAAGCAAAAGTGGACGAACACGAAGTCCCTAAATATCCCATGACACCCCGCAATCCTCTCTATCGTGATGTCAGAATGATAATTTCTTACTAATTTGTCCCTGAATCGTCAGAAATTACATTTTGCCTTCTGTGAAATAATAATAATTATGAAACAAGCTTGCTGTCATCAGTCATTGCTCCTTTTCAGTCTCACTGATTCAGTTGTCTTTTGTATTAAGGCGCCTGCGTTATTATCGCCCAAAAGCGACGCGGTAGAGAAGCGAAAATCCCTGAGAGATGAGGCCCAGGTGCCACCAGTACAGAAAGTAGAACCTTTTACCACAGCACCAGGTGAAGTAGAGAAATTACGAAAAGAGGTTGCCGAGCTACGCGAGATGATCAGTAAAATGGATAAGAAACACAGTGAAGATATAAGGAGACTGGATGATAAATTCGCAAGCGAGATAGAGACGCTTACAAATGACTTTGACGAAGAAAGAAAACGCAATGCGGCACTTCAAGTGGAAATTGACAGAATAAAGCGGCGCAAGCCTCGCCAAGATTCTTGAAAATTAGCTGGAAGTTTCTAATAGAAGATCTCCAATCTCCAACATCTTTAGGTCTGCTTTTGTCACGGAGGTAACGTGATCAATTTAGGTAAATTTTGAAAAAAATGCATTACTTGTAAGTGTATAAAAAATACATACGGTAGGTTATAGTGTTAGCTTAGTTAGTGCACAACGAAATTCGATATAAAGAACAGATAGATGCTTTGAAAAAGAAACTACAGATGGCAGGAGGAAGATTTTTTCGACTTCACAAAATTACGAGCTACCAAAGAATTAATGGTTCACCATCGTTTTAAACACCAGGCTTGATTTCCGCCGCTCTCTCGTGCCCAGGCTACGTTCCGTCAGGGAAGGTTTGCGGGCTCTTTTCCCGAACAGCGGCTGGCAAATTTAACCTAGAAGGTACGCGAATGGTCAAGATCAAGACGGATTGCGAACTATTAATTGACTTGAAAAAATTAGGCTGTAGTTTTTAAGTGCGATAAAACCTTTCGGCAATGAAACCCACCTGACAAGTTGGAACTCTTTGTGACTATTGAAAAGTACCCTAGGCAGATTCTCTGTCTCGTAGGGAAAAGGTCTTTGAAATTCAGTTTGAACCATCTTGTACAGCATGATCAGTAAACAGTGCCACATGAAAGTACTGAGCTATAGCTTTCATTTGAATGGTCACTCACTGAGGTTTTATTGACATACTAAACATTTTGAGTCACCTTGTACAGCATAATAAACAGTATCACGTCTAAGCACTGCTCAGTAGCTTTTTGTTTGAGTGATCACAGTAGAACCACGTTAATTCATTTACGGTTTGACGGCTGGGATTGAGTGGTGAATGTTTGACATCGTTTTGATATCTTTTTGTTGGGTTTCCTTATCTTGTACCCAATCAAAGAACGACTTAGCTTACATGCAATGTAAAGCTTTTGATTTCTTTGCCAAGAGTGGCCTAACCAACGTAAAGATGTCAGACTGTTTTTAAGAATAAGTCAAGCACCGTGCGTGCTACAGATTGAACCGAACCCTGTGCCTCCTGAAGAATGCCAAAATTTAGAATATACGTACCTTTCATGTGGTGAAAAATGAAAGTGAAACATGAAAGTGCTGCTCAGTAGCTTTTGTCAAATGGCTACTCTAGCCACTAGTTTTTATACATCAACTTTAAGGTGGGAAACACTTTGTACTGCATAGTAAGCATTTTAAAAACTGGATCAATTTAAGAGTTTTCACTGGCTTAGCTATCATGGTATACGAGCCATTATACCATGCTCTACAAATATGGTACACACACGCGTAATTTTGGGGGGCGTTTTTAATTTTAGTTTAGTTTTTCTATGTTTTGGGGGCGTTTTTAAATAATACAATTATTCCACTCGCGCTTGTTGGATATGGGATGATATCCAAAGCGCGCTCTTGGAATACAGTAATTGGTAAATACTACATGTGTGATTACTACTCAAATCCTTGTATTTGAATGTTACATATGTTACTGAACTTTTGTGCACTGACTCTGAAGCAATGTAATCAATTCACCCAGTTCTCAGAGGTTTTCTTTCTTCTCTTTAAACCTCAATCAAATTTCGATCCCAAAGTGGGAAGCTTTTGGATCGAGGATGGGATTTATACTATAAGTTAGATCCACCTTGTACCACAAATGTAACGATGTCTGCTCAAAAGATTTTGGACACTTCCTGTTTCAGGCAAGGGGCCTTTTTCTTCACCCCCCCCCCCCCTACCCCCCTCCTCCCTCCTCTTCGCCACTCCAGGTTCAGCGTTGATCTCGATCCGATTATTCGGACATTTCTTTTGGGGTGGTAGGGGGGAACTGAATGATGACTACTTACTTAAGTGATTTGTCACAAAGTGGCATTTTGTATACAAGTATCTAAGATTTTTTGACCGGGAATTTACATACAAATCAATAGCTTTTATTTCAGTACTTCAGGATTTAATTTACCCAAAAGAAGCTGGACCCACCGATGGCATTGTATATAGGGGCTAGGTCACCCAATTTTAGGTAATGTTAGCCCTTATCAGCTGGTCATAGAATTAACTGGAATATCACAATATCCTTTAAAATATGTAGGAAGACTTGAAAGAAACAGGAAAGCCAAAAACGGGTGTTGGTAGACAAAATTGGAGAACATTAAAACGGATTGTATTATAGTAAACTCGAAGAACATCGACCCCATTCTAGTATAGTGTGCGACCAGGCATTCTTTTTTGAGGAGAATGGGGGAAGGAAAAATAAAAAAAGAACGCCTGATCTCGGGTTGTCTCTTACGTTAGCCTGTGTAATTTTCGTTTATTATGCTCGGAATTCATGCTTTGATATGTGGTGAAGATTTTGAACTGAGTTTAGAACTCAGCTGACGAAAATAAGCATAATTACCTAAAATATTGACCTAGCCCGTTTAAGGATCGAAAGTTTTATACAGTATACAAATGTTATTATCTTAGACTCTACACTCATTTTGAGCTAATGATATGATGACATTACATTCACTAATTTCATGCCTCAATTAAAATAACAGAGAATCGTTCAAGGGTTTGTTAAACGCTTAAAAGTTTTGATAGAATTAGAGATTTGTTATTATAATTGTTCAACGAAATAAACTGAGAATGAAATACACTTCAGTATCGCTCTTTTGTTTGGTTCAGTTAGTTACTAATTAATAGATGAGGTAAACTGTAAACAAACTAGCAGTCTGTCCACAGACCCACTTTGAGTTCGTCGAGCCCCAAAGACTGTCAATTTCGAAAGTAACGAGGGTCGCTACTTTCGGAAGTTTACGGAAACGAAAGTTGACTGTAGTAGAGAGCGGGGAAGGGGGCTGGGGGAGAGACAGAAAGAGGGAATATGGTAGTCGGTTTTTACCACTCAAGAATACTGCTTGAGCGATGTGTGTACATAAAATATTCTTAAAAAGGTTTAAAACAGATCTAAAAAAATGTTTAAAACAACAAGAACAACTAAACTTTCCACCGCCGTTTCTAGTCTTCATAGAAATGCCTCAGCCAGAACGACGATGAGTAAAATGCAAATTTGCAAGTGAGGACCCACTCATTACGTTTCGGTGAATTGTCTCAGCAGACGTTTGCCTTCAAAATAGTGAAGGAGGGGGGGTAAGGGCTGGCCCTTGGACTTCCCTACGGGTAGCCGTTCCCATCCCCTGAGCTTGGCGAGGAGGGTACGGCTACACGTAGGCTAGGTTGGAGAGCCCAGAGAAATCTGAATAAATATTTTACTCTAGAAAGGTATGTGGCTACTAAAAGTCTGATGCAGTAGAATTAAGAAGAGGGTTGATATAGCAAACCTTCCTGCATGCTGAAGCTCAGCTACTCACTTTTTAGCCTGCGTAGCAAGCGTTTCTGTGGGGTTCGGGAGCAAAGAATTACAGCGCGAAAATTGGAGCGAGTAAAAGACGGGGAAGGGGGAGGGGAAGGAAGGAAACTTGCTTCCCCTCTCCCACCCCCCTCTTTTATTAGTTTTTTTCGCTCTCGCCCCATTTTCCGCGCAGACAAAACACCGAAAATCCCGTTCCTCGGTCTTTCTTTGCTTCCAAACCCCACGGAAACGCTTGCTACGCAGGCTACTCACTTTTGAGTCCTGCGAACGGAACCGAGAGCGAGTCGGCGAGCGAAACGATCCGGCGGGGAGGTGTAGAAGTGCTAAGGGACTGAAGGTCATTAATTGGAAAGTCACCCGTGTACTCCCCAAACGTGTGCCGCGCCTGCTCGTAAGCTAGGAACCAACTAAATGAAGCCCAATTTGGCACTTCTGTTTCATGATGAGACCACTAGCCTTGAAGGTGCAGTCGAACCTTCCGCCCGTATTAAAGCGACCACCGAAAGGGCGCTTAGGGGAGCTGGTGGCTTGCGAGAGCTTACACCATATTGGGTCAAAATTTGCCTCATTAGCAGGCAAAAGTTGTAGCGGGAACGTTTTCAAAGGAGCGGCCCTTCCGTTACCGTTTTTCGCACCGCCCACTGTTACCTGTCGAAGGATATGTCATGCGTGAGTCAGCAGTGCGTAAAAATTGTTTCAAAATGGCGCCGAGACGGTGACTACGGCGTTTTTCGTGTCTTCGAGGTAAAATTCTGCAGTCCGGCCGGCCGGTAGCGCGAAGTAATCTGGATAGGCCCTCTGGATACGGTCCAAATAAAAGGGACAGAGTGAGGTGGCAAATAGTCTAAAATATGGACATTCAAACAGTGAACGAAGGAAACCTAGCCCTTATCCGGCCTGTAGTTGATACACAAAAAGCTATTGGACTAGCCTGTTCACTCTATGGCTTAAGTATATCTGATCCTACGTTAGTGAAAGAATTTGTTAGTTACGATGACCGGAATTTTTACATGAAAGGAACACTTCCAGATCACGAAAATGAACTGCAAACGAGCGAATGTGAATTCGTCCTGAAGATTTTAAATCACGTGGATTCGGGGAATATCTCTTTTGTGAATGCACAGAACGAAGTAATGTTATACTTGAAGAAGCAGGGTTTCACGTGTCAAGTTCCTTTGAGGGCTTTGAATAATGAATTTGCCGCGATCTGCTGTTTGACATCTGATGCTGCAAGTGAAGGAAATCACAAGGCGAGAGTTAACGCCCTACGTCTTCTCAGCTTTGTTCCTGGCAAGCTGTTTAAAGATGTCCCTTGCACCCCTGGGCTTCTCTTCAATCTGGGTTGCTATGTAGCAAAGATGAATAAAGCCCTACAGGTAATTTAATACGTACAAATACACTGAGGACCACTTAAAAATGAACCGCTAAAATGTACTCCGGTTAGCCTTAAATAGAAGCACCACTTTGGTTTTCCTAAGCAGTACTATACTCCGGTTAGCCTAAACACCACTTCACCCTAGACAACACTCTCAGGTTAGCTTATTTAGTTTGCGCTGACTTGGGAATGGGTACAATTCCTGTATCCAGCTGCATGTATTTTATCAGCGTGCACCATCTTGTGATGTGCATAATTTATTTATTTATTTTTTTTTTTGTGGAGGGCAGGGGTTGGTCAATTTTTCTGAGCAAATTTTAAAGAGATTCAGTTTCTTCAAATATGAACTACGTCAGCTCTTTAATTTCAATTAGTCTATTTTGACATGGCTTCCTTCCTATTTACCCCATTTGCATGTTCCCAAACTAGTACACTGAGACAGCTTCCCTTACAGTAGCCTGTTTCAGGGGGGGGGGGGGGTTGAGGGCAAGAGCGGGAGGGGGGGTGGTGGTGACAGCATCAAGCAAAGAGCAAAAGAGCCTTGCTTTCCTGGGCTACACTCCTCACTTAATTCTTCTCTCTCCATCTTTTGCACTGCTCCCAAACCAACAAAATGTGTGGAATAATGTTTCACAACAAGTTTTAGAACATAAACTTTCTTTATGCAGGAAACTTTTCTTTATTTCTATCTTATGACATGACAATAGAAATAACAGTGACAGTTACTTGTGACAAAAACTTGTGAATGGCTGTTTTGCTGAACCAAAAAGCATTCTGTGAGGGGGACCAGATCTTTTCTGCAATGACTCATTGGTAACCACTCTATTTATGTGCCCTTATGACACCACCTTTAGATTATGCCAATACTTTTTTATTAACTCAATATTAATAGAGAATTTTTTTAAAATAAATATTATGTGTTTCAGGGATTTCACCACTCTGGATTTGATGATTCATTTAAGCACGAGTGGGACCTGTCACAGATACACACCATTAAAAGTTACATCATGATTGCAACCCATGATGACACTGAACAAAAACTCCTAACCCATGTCTACAATAATTTTGTTAATGAAGTCATTCCAAAGCTTGGGAATCTAAAGAAACAGATCATCCATGGTGATATTAATGATGAAAACATTATTGTTGCTCCCAATCAGTGTGGTGACGGCCATGAAATTGTCAGTATCATAGACTTTGGGGACATGTCTGTTTCGTACAGGGTATTTGAAGTTGCCATTTGTATGATGTATGTGATAACGCTACGAGTGCAGCAAGGTGATGCACATAATGAGGCTATAAGAATGGCTGGTCACATGCTACATGGATATCAGAGCATTCACGGCTTGTCGCAGTCAGGGCTTGGCCTTTTGTATTGGTCAGTAGCGGCAAGATTTTTTCAGTCAATTGTTATTGGAAAATACAAACAATCTCTGGAACCAGAGAATGTATATTTAAGTAACACATGTGACTTGGCATTAGATATCCTTTCCACTTACATTTCTATGCCAGGAGAGGAGAGTTTGAATTCCTGGCTATCAATAATGAGTGAAAAAACACGCTGATGACCTTCAGCACAAGTTTAGGAAGACTTCTTTTTACAATCAGTGTCAGAGATAAAAGTGATCTCTGGTAAGCTCAGCAATAACTTTCACTAATCTTTTGTGAAAATGGAATGTGACAATAAGAATTGACCAATATGAAGTGTTGTAGTGCAATTCCAAGAGGGTGGGAGTTTTTTAGTTAGTTTAAATTTTCATAAGTTGGCCATATCTCCTGTTGATGATTGGTTTTGCTACTGATAATGATATGCTTATAGGTTAGGCGCTTAACATGGGGAGTGGTAGCTGACCATTGTTTAATAGAAGTTCAAAGCATTCATGATCAGTGCCACATTCTAAAAACTCTTTCTTCTGGCACAGTTCTACCGGCTGGGACCCCAGTATAAAAAGGACAGGGTTGCTCGTTGAAAATTTTGACGACAACCCCTAAGAGTTACTTGTCTAACATCTTGTTTTGTGGACGTGGCTTGAAATCTTTTTCACCCAAAGAGGTACCAGTTCTAAAACAACACGTTAACTGTACATGTCTCCAAATTTTTTTGGCTCAATGTCCTGAAAGGTATCGCAAAAACTCTTGCTCTGGACGTTTTGAGGCTGAGTACCCTAAGAGGTACCAAACCCACTTTTTCAACCCATAAAAAGTATGACAAGGAGCCCTGCCCTTTTTGGACTGTGAGCAGTCTCTATTCCTCAAAAATCTGTGGGGAAGAAAGCATAACAAGTAAGTGTGCAAGCATGAGTCAGTGCGATTGTGATGTGCGAGTGGCAATGCTGCTGGTAGCATGGGCCTTGGCATCGCCACCCACACGTCACGCTCACAGTCATGCTCACACATTTACTTGTTTTGCAGTCTATGTCCTTTTCAATGTAGGAATTTTTGCCTCCCTCCCTGGGAGTTCTACTCACTGTAGCTCTACACTGTAAAGTCATTAGGTATTGCAAGTTTTGGACATTTATTGATCATATTCCAAACTACCTTTTGGTATTGTTGCATTATTCATAAACAATAACTTCATCTATAAATAAGCTTTGTAAGTTATGTTTATTTTTAGTAGAGCACAAGTATTTCAAGCAATGTTAGGGTTTTGTAAGCTATTTATGTTACTTGTGCAGGTATTATTTGTATTCTAAGTAACATTACTGTTGCAATGTGTAGTTCCAGATTTTTACTAAGATCTCCCTTACCCACTGGAAATTCCAATTAAGCTTCATTCACTTCTTTAAATTTTTAGGTCTTACAGAACCCCCACCCCCCCCCCCCCCCAGGAAATTCCAATCCCTTCTGTGGGGGTAGTATGGATATCTTGAACTGCACAATACAAAAAAGCTTTGAAGTATTTGTTAAGGTCATTTAGCAAAATAGTACTCACAGTTAAGAGATTGATAACTGTGTGCTCCTTTCTCAAATTGTATTTAATCATTCCCATAACAGCTAGTATATTTTAGCAGCTATGAAAACTTGCACTTCACACAGTTGATGTATTATTTTGATCCTCCTTCAGAGATGTAGCTGAAAAAAAAGATCCAGCTGGTACATTAGCATGCCCTGCTGGTTTCCTGGCCTTTAGCAGCTTCAAAGCTTACGGAAGTCTTTGTTTTCATGTGAAATTTCAGTCAGATTGAATTTCCCTTTCAGCTGGTTCAAACAGTCTGCAGCTGGCCATCAGCTACATCCCAGCCAGATATAATCTATTTATAATCCTGTCAGAATTTATTTTAGTTTGTTTACCTTTCCTATACCTTAATTTCCTTTGTTAATTTCATTTACTTTAATTTGCTTGTTAATGGGCTGGAGTTGTAGTGAGTTGAAAATAGTTAGAAGTTCCCCTGAGGCAACCACAGGACATACTACTCCCATTTTTTGTTTATTAAAAAGGAGTTTAAAGATAGCACATCTTAGAAACGTTAGCCTAAACTGATTTAAGTTTGTCATTCTAACTGTAGTCCAACTGGACCTTCAGTAATTGTAACCATCTTCGATCCATTTTGCTTTGTTGTTACTTATTACCAAAAAGGCTTGGTGTGGGTTCAGTAGCCTCATAGTTAGTCCTTTCACCTCTGAATCTAGCAGTTCAGATTCGAGCCATATCCGGGGACACTGTGTTGTGTTCTTGGGCAAGACACTTTACTCTCACAGTGCCTCTCTCCACCCAGGTGTATAAGTGTCTACCAGCAAATTTTTATGCTAGGGGGTTAACCCTGCGATGGACTAGTATCCCATCCTGGGGGTGGTAGGAACACCCCTAATCATTTCATGCTACATGAAACCTGGAGATAAGTGCTGGCCTGATGGGCCACTTGGCTCTTATGCAGACTTCAACTTACCTGTAAGCGCTTTGCAGTGTTTAACATTGAATGTGTTCAAACATCTTGGCAATTAAATAATCACCTGCTAGAGCAGGTTTTGGGTCCTTAGTGAAAACTTGTGCACCCCATTGTGTTTTGATACCCCTGGGGCAACGATGACACTCCTAATAAGTACCTTTATTAAGAGGGAGTTAAGTGTACCTAGTTATAGTTCCAACCTTGACAACATGTAGGTTGCAAAGCTCTTTACTCAGATCCAGCCAAGAAAGAAAAGTTCTGTATTCATCCCAAAGAATGAAAATACATTCCTTTGCATTATTAATCTAGTTTCCAGTGATCTCAGAATTGTTTTAGGGTCCCTTTCCATTCACGCCAAAAATTCCGGATTGTTTTGGAACGGGGGATAATTGTTACGGATATTTCCGGCGAAAGTTTTCGGAAAATCCGAAATTTGCTGAATTTCCGAAACGTGAACCATTCAACCTGAAATTTTATGAAATTTCGGGAGGAATATGAAATGGAACGAAAATCCCTTGTGAAAAATTTCCGAAAATTTGTGTGTACCTCGCGAGGTTGTTCTTTTTTCCTTGAAAATCCGGAAAAAGCTGTTCCACTCCTCATTGGGAATTTACGGAAATCAAAACCATAATTTTTCGTTTAATGGAAAGCGCCCTCGGTTTCTTTAGTTCCAGAACCGACCCAGAACACGCGGTACTCAAGCGCAGGCTGCCTACATGTAATCTAAATCCATTAACTACTTGAATTAGTTGATGCTTGGCGCTTTCCATGCGACCAAAAACTACGGCTTGCATTTAGGAAATTTCCAGTCTCGAATAGAACAGCATTTTCCACAATAGATCTTTTTTTAGCTCAGGTGCTTTGTTGCCCCGTTTCAGACCATGTGCAGGAGAAGCTCTTGCATGTCATGTGAAGACACTCATAAAAGAACAATTCTCTAGAGAATAACGGTCTGTCATGGTAAAACAAATCGCCTAAGCTAGAAAGGTGTATTTCCGACAACCTCACGAGCTATACCCAAACTTCCGAAAATTGCTTGTCGTTTAGTTCAGTTCCATTGGATTTTCATCCTGGAATTTCTGAAATTTTCGGTTGAATGGTTCGCATTTTAGAAATTAAGCAATATTCGGATCTTCCGGAAAGTTTCGTGGAAATTTCCTACCATTTGCCCCTGTTTCGAAAGTTTTGGAATCTTTGGTTAAATGGAAAGCGCCCACTGTATGAAGTCAATATAAATGATCACAAGTGAAGTTTTGTCTTAAGCGCATGCCACGAAAGGTGAAAGGAAAAAAAGATATATATATACCAGCTCTTTCTCTAGCAAAGAACTTTTTTTAGGACAATCGTCACGGTGTCAAACTGAGTTGACGATGAGACTAAGACAAGAGGATACACAGAGCCGCAGAATGTGCCCTGTTGTAGTCTTATTGTGGGTGCTGTCTTGTCCTTCCCATCGAAAATCTGTTTTAAGCAGTATTAACGTACGCATCATGAACGAACAGATCAAAATACCGAGAGGTAAAAGTTCAGTGGCCTGTCATTTGATTGACAGCAGATCTATGTTCAAAGTTCTGTGGACGAAAGGAATACATGTACACTCGAATTGTTCGTACTTGGTACCTGCGATCGACTCTCAACAGACGTCTTATAATCGAGCGCAGACCGCTTGACCTAAAGAATATAGACAGCAAACTTCTGGGCATGTTTTTTTGCCATCCAGTGAGTACTATCCGTGCCCAAGGAAATCAATTATCTACACTCAGGGATACCGGAAAAGAAGCCAACAACAAGAGGAAGGAAAAGCGATGCACAAACTTAGAATGATGATTAAAGCGGGTCATAAATATTTTATCAGCCCGAGACCGATTTGTACAAAAAATGACACAAAATGAATTCGTTCCTTGAAAGAAAAGAAATACAGGAAATAGTAATTTCTTCACTTTTTTATTGGAGTATGTTTTCTGATCTTCATTGTCAAATTTCTACCCGCATGAAGTCTCATGCACCTGTACGTGCTTTGTATGATATTTTCACTGACGAGCAAAGTGATCGCTCACGGATTGATCTAAAAAATTATTTAAAACGACCTTTTTAATCACTGTACAGATACGTGCAGATGGACAAATAACATGACACTTGGCACAGAGCGAAGCCTTCTATTTATGCCAAAACAAAAACTGCCCTTCCGGCGGTAGACATGTGTCCGCACTGCCTGAAGGCAAATTTGACAAAAATGCTCACAATAATTTGTATCAAAGATATTAAACTTATTCGTTTGGTCTTCTTCAACTTTTCAAGAACATATTTAGAGCCAGGTTTTTTTTTTAATTATCACACTTGAAGCTGTTCCTTCGGCTGTGCGTTTTGGAATTTGTCTTCATTCATGCAAATAAGCCAAAAATATTCATGAGACAAAAGGGATGGAATTTTTCGATCAAGGTCAAATCTATTGTCTTGAGTAGCTGAAGCTTTATTTAGCTCTAGCTGACGTGTTGTTATCTAAATCAAGGTTATTATTATTAAAATCACTGCTCGGCAGGATTGACTGACTTTGTCACGTAGTCTCGCGTTTTATTTGATTTTCTGGCTTTACAATATATACATCTATTTAAATAACTTGTTTTTGGACCTTGTCTATATTACATTTAAATATAACACTCTGATAAAAATTTACCTCATATCCATACATCTATTTTTATGGTGTACACAACACGTTTCTTCTAAATAACATTAACAATGCTTCAATTTTTTTTTTAAGTAAACCTTGTTCAGGCTGTTTAAGAGATTAAGCATCACGCTCGCGATAAAAGTCCGTTCGTATTTTTTTGTTTAAGTAAGGTTTTTTTTCCTGATGCGTTTGTATAATAAATTGAATAAAATCAAACAAAATCAATGGGAATACTTAATTAATCTCGGTGAATGCAGAACTCTGGTCTAGAGCGTGCTGCTTAACCTCTCTGAAGTTTCCAATCGAAGTTAATTCAACTTAAATATTGTCCTTCGTTTAGACTTTGCGGCTGAAAGTCCGTTTATCTTCAGCAAAATGCTGCCTCTCGCGGGTTGAATTTGCTACAGCTGTAGCAAATATGTCCGTTGTCTTGATGTTGAATCAGTTTTCGATTTCTTTGTAGTGTCTCACATTAAACTGACTGATCAGTGTTTGTGTCTTTCAAGTTGATACCCGATCATCTAAAATAGCCAAAGCCCGTGAAACAAGGGTCAGAAAGATGCGGTATTTTAAACACACTTCCAGGTTGGCTTGCCAAGGCTGTACTCTCTAAACCACAGTGTCTCTGGCTTGTACCGTACACATACAGGGCAGCTTGTTCGTACCTCTTTCTAGACATGTTTTCTTGTTGAATTTCTTTGGCGCAAAGATCCAAGACTTCGGGAGTTAGAACCTTGGAGTTTGCCCTCCGTATAGCACGGGGCAACAGATCCGTTTTCTCCATCACGGTCGGCGAAGGCGAATTTTCTCGACTGTCCGTCGCTTCTGTTTCGCTGTTGACAAAGATTTCGTTATGACTGAGGTGAATACTCGATGGTCGGCTGCTTCTGTTGTACATGTTTCTTCGACCACGTTCAAACACTTTGTTGTCTATTCACAGTCTTCAGTTTGTTTATAGTCTGACGATCCAGGGACCCAGGAGGATAGTCTTGCTTTTTTTACCTTGGATGCCTAAATTTGCTTCTCTCTTGTTTTGTCTAACACGTTTTGCCGCAACACTTGACGGTTCGCAGGACGGGACAATGCAACAGCGCACGGCTGTGGGTCAAAACAGTGAATGAAAAGCGGAACCAAACGGTGTCAGTATAAGGTAAAAGTTCCAATCTCTCTGCTGCGCCCTGAACCATTTAAGCCTCATGCATCGTAGGCAAAGATCATGAAAGCGTTAATCTTGAGTGACAGATGTAAGTCCCGGAAAACCATTAACTGTTATATAGAGCGTGGGCGACAATTACACTGTTTTTATTTTCTTCTGCGCTGACACACTGGGATCAAATTGCGGTTTTGTGCTAAAATTAATCGTGTTTTTTTTCTGTCTGACACTGTGATTGGTTCGTTTTTGTTTCCCTGTGTAACATGTTTTGATAGTTTTATCGAGTTGATCTTTAAAGTCGTTAACTAGTCGCTAATCGTAAAATTAGCAATCCATCAAAGCCATTATTTGGAAGTTAAAGTCTATCAAAAACAACCTAACGAGCGAACGTAACACGCTCAAGACAGTGCTGGCGAAAACATCGCATGACTCTTCAAATTTGAAGTCGACTATTTTGCCATTGTCCAATGAAGTCCCAAAATGATTACAGCAAAAGAATAGAATCCTTGTGTTGAATTCTTATCTTAATATTTAGACATGTTGACGTTTATTTTCAAAGTGAGAAAGACGATGTGTCGATATGAATCAAGTGTAAGTTTTCCTTGACTCTAATATTGAAACATGCGTTCTCTTCATTTGAGTGTAACAACATATTTGAACGATATCTCTGAACTTGAACTTTTATTTTCAGCGCAAGAAAGCAGAGTGATTGCTTGACATCTTTCAGATGTTCCGTCAACTTTTTGTTAACCTTTCCTTTTGAATTTCAAGATGCCCTCTGCGCGGACTATAGACTGCCTGATTTCCACGAAAACTATCATCGGAAAAAATCGTCGTATTTCTGCCAGATATAGGCCATTAATTTCATAAACTACGTGGTCGTGAGTCATCATATCCTATTTGCGGACGAGTTTACATTTGTCAATGAGTTAATTACATCTTCAGCTGTCTTAAGACAAACTGGTCAAGACAAGAAGTGCATCATATCATTTAGTTTATTTTAGAAACTTTTAGAGGACCTTAGGTCAAGCTCAGATTTGTGTCGCCGGACAATATGTGCCCGTTTGTAAGCCAAGGGAACATATAACGATAAATCTTCACTGTAGACAGAGATCTGAAACGTCAAATCATTCGAAATTTCCCATCTGTGTGTCCAAATTGTATTAAAATCATTCTTTTTTCGGATAATAAGAACCATTAAAGGATTTAAAGATTTCGTTCTTTATGGCACGATCTTCCTATTATAAGCTGGCCATTCAGTGTTTTTTATTCTATTTTAGGTGGTTGAAGTGTGTTCCTGAGAGACTTCTATGACCTACTGGCGACTGATAGAGCTCTTAGTAATTCAACTGTGTTGTTCAGTCCTGAAAAATCTGAGAAATTCGGGTAATGGCCTATTTACCGCACGCATTGTTTGCAGATTATCAGTTTTTTAGAAATAAAATTCCATCCTTTTATAAACTCAATCCTTTTATGACGAACTAAAATCTCCCTAAATTAATCCGATATGATAAGCTTTCACTCGGGACACTGATAAACCCAAGAAAATACTGGCTTACTGCCCGCGATTTGCAGTTTCCGCAATTTGAACATTAAGTGCTGGTATGCACAGATGGAAAAAGAAGTTTGTACGTCAACTCAGTCTGCGAAATTCAATTTCAGTGAAATTTGTACATCAGTTTATCTTTAGTTTTTGCTCTATAGATCACTATAAGCAAGGGGGCTAAGGAGGTATACGTCATGTGTAATTCGCGCGCCCGTTCGACCTTCCTCATTCTTGAGTTTCTATATAGTTTATTGCTTCCTCTTCGAAGGTTGTATACTTTAGTACTCTATCGTTTTGTTTCCTCGATTAAGAAGCTGTAATTTCGTAAGCATGGGGAAACCTGACTCAATATAACGTACGACTGTTTAAAAGCCATTCTCCCATTGGTCCAGTGGACTTGTGAGCAGTTACAAACACTTATTCGAGCTTCCGTAAAGACGAGGTCACTACTACACAAATAAGTGAAAATGGTTTTCAGTGAAACCTTCTCGATGATATGTGAAGAACATTTTATAGCTGTCCTGGGCCGACAAACAACCAAGCAAACTGCGGTAAAGACCACCTTTTGGGCTTTATTCGCCATATAGCGTTAAGAATCGAGAAACATAACAACAATGTGATTTCCACGCGGCTCATGTTAATCGCGAAGCTATATTGAGCGCACATGAGTCATTGTCAAATCGGATGTACTTGAACGATTTTTCTTCGTAAACAACTTCTGCCCTGTCACTAACTCCACCCACAGCTTCCGTAAACACAAGCAGTTTATCCCAAAATAACGTTATCCACTCAAACCATGCTTTTGTGAAAGCAAAAGATTTTTTTATATCCCTGATAACTGAATTATAATCGCATGTGATCGTGCTACAGCATTTCAATTCCGGGTATTTGTGTTTCCTCGTTTCATCTATTTTTGTTAGAGGTCAACTGAGCGTTAATTAGCTTTCTTTAGAATTAAGAATAACATGGTTGAAAACAGCTGTCCGCGACCGCTCTAGTTGTTAGGAATTTGTTTCACTTCTTACTGTTTCGACCGGGGATAACACCAAACACCACGTAGCTACAAAAAATATATATATATATAAAACTGTTTAGCCAAGCATATACACGTGCAGCACGTGATATGTGATAAAATCTCTTGGAATTTTACCAAATTTAATCCAAAGCCTCAGCTAAAAAGTCAATAATAGTTTTACTTAATCCTTTTTGATTCTCCAATATGTTTCAGATGTTCTTGTTCCTTTTGCCAAAAAAAGCAACAAGTCACTACAGCAAATCTTAGATCAAAAAGGAAAATGTTTATCTTTTCCGTGGTACCGAACTTGTACCGGGCTTTTAAGGTGAGGTATCTATTTCCCCTCTCCTCCCCTCTCCTCTCTTCCCCTTTCCTCTCCTCCCCCTTCCCTCCCCTGCCCGATCGTGCGATAGTCAGTATTTGACAGGAACAGGAAAATGCACAGGAAACGGAAATCAGCGCTCTCTTAATATCCACCCCTCTGTGGAACTTCCGCTGCCATTCTTTTCTCTCCCAGTCTAACCGACGCCGTTAAGCAACACGTGCTCGGCTGAGAAAAACAGCAAACAAGACCATTCACGAGAGGTAATAATCTCAATTGTGATTGTCATTATAGCAGCAATTTCAAGTAGTACAAAAGTAATTACCCAAATTTGGACAGAAAACGATAGGTAACGACATGTAGTTTTTAAAAATACAAACTGCACAAGCCACTGCACCTTTGTACTCGATCAACCATTATCCCGTTATTGTACATCGCGTCGAACGCGACCAAAGTTAGATCCAGCCACTCAAAATAATAAAAATAATAAAATATTAATTAAAAAAAACCTAGAGACGACCATTTAGACACTGTTTGTCAAACATCTCGTGGAGTAATGTTTCTGAATTGATAGGTGATTGAGTCTCTTCTAATATTCAGTAGTTTCAAGTTGAACAAACGTTTAACACAGAAGTAATGAAATAGGCAAACACAGCACCTAAGGGATAAGGTAGCCTGGACGTAGCACAGCTCTCTGGAGAAGATCTACAAACTCTGATCACGAAAATCTAAAAAATATTAGTTTTATATATTTAGAAAGTGCTGCACGATCGACATTTGGAAACCTCCTTCAGTTTGAAGGCTAGCTATTAAGCTAATAAAGTTATAATTTATATAATCGAGAAAACATTTCAGTCGTCAATATATTCTATAAACAGTACTAAGAGGAATGTACACGAATAGTTGAAAAGCTTTCCGCTAATCTATCCCATGAAGGTTGCTGTAACCGGGAGAAGTAATTGCAAGCACCTGGTACTGGCTCTCGTGACTTCTCATGCCAAGTTTTCTCTTAGCGCGGATAAAAAATAAATAAAACTGAAGAAAATAAATCAGACGACAAAATTCTTATTAACAAATGCTATAAAGGGCAAGGGTACAAATGCATACCCTAATTTGAAAGAAGGGTCACAGATAGCTATACTTAGTAATGTAAAATTAGAAATAAAATTTCAACTATTTTTCTGTCTAATTTTGCTATTTTTAAGGTTAAAAAAATTACTTCAAGACGGGGTCAAGTGCAAACCAAAACTTTTAGAAGTAATTAACAAATATTGAGCTATATTTAATATCTTTTGTTATCTCTCATGGTACACACAAAAGATATACTTGATGCTGACTGAAGGATACTAATTGCAGCCGAAGTTCACGAGACGAAGTTAGAGAGATCCGAAAACCGATAACGAAACCCTCTCGCATACAACATCAACCTTGAAGCTCGACATAGCGAAATTATCGTTTGGGGGTCAGAGTAGAAAATATTGCCTTAGTTTATTATCGGCTGAATGCAAGAAATAAATAGCAATTGCAATATATTGAGTGCTTAGCGGAAAGCACGATTTTTTGAATGTTCTTCGTTTTTTGGCGACCTCACGAACTCGAGGCGAGAAATTTCAAGAGAATACAACGCCCAAGGGTGAAGAGTGAACCATGCTTGCTAAGTGTCACACTTCATAAATGAGTGGCATAATCCCTGCTTTTACCACTGCATGACCTCCTCGCGTGCATCTGGTAGAGCGGGGATAGGAATAAATGCCTGGGTATCAATATGACCGAGATTAAAACGAAGATAAGGATGCATCGTCGTTTTAATATCATATCTTTTGATTGTTAGTCCAAATATAAACTCGATCGTAATCTGATCAGAGGAGAATTATGCAAGTACTGATTGTGGTGTGCCGGCATGTCAGAAAAAAGATTGTAAAAAAGAAATAGTATTTACAGGAGTTAACTCGAAAAAGTTCCGCCAAATGTTCATCCAATGTGACCCTACACGTACGGTTGGTGACTTTATATAGCAACATACAATTATTGACAAAGGTCGTTTTCTATGTTGAAGCCAGAAAACCCACACACAGGTATGACAAACAGAAAAAACAAGAATTCATAGTTTTTTTTTTCTCTGATACACACTATCTGCCAAACTTCTCTATATCACTGGCGCTAATAATCTTGGCCGGGCAGTGAAAGAAACAGCGTGAATTCCACACAAGAATTGAGATAAAAATAGTCTGAAAATCTACGCAATGTAATGGTCAGCCAGCATTGTTTTCGTCTTAAAAAGGTAATATAAGCTGTTTTCAGACATTTGTTTGAACATGACATGAACTTCGGACGAACCTTGTCTGACGCTATATAATAAATTCTTAAATAGCTGACTTGATCATGACTTTTTCCAAACAATATATTATGATCCAGGGCATTGTAAATAGCTCTTGGTTATATTTAGCAGGGTCGTAGGAGGACTTTGGCATGTATAATTTAGACACTGATATTCTCCTCGAGGCATTCGAGAATGATCTTTCCAAATTTGACCAAAAATTCAAAAGCTTGAAGGCGACGGAATCTGACTAAAAATAGAAAATGTAACTGCCTAAATATTGATAATTACTGATTACATGTTCGTTATGTTCACGTTTTAATTTAGGTAAAATGAGCCGATATTTAGCGCCATCGAAATCCAACTACAGTGAAACCTCTATTAAGCCGGGACACTGAGCCGGGTCCCGAAATTAACGTCTTATATTTCCCTTCATAACGAACCCCTATTCGACTCTAAAATAAATTGTATTTGGCTAATTTCTATTATTAAAAACCTCTATTAAGCGGACACCGGACTGAATTGACAAAGAGTCCATGTACCGCACGTATTATCGTTGCTGTTTTGCTTTTATGTTTTTGCATTTAAAAAACAAATTAAAATTGGTAATGAAAGGTATTGAACTTGAACTCTGGATAGCTTCCTTAACAAAATGGAACTTTATCACAGTACAGAGTAGCCGTTGAATGTTAATCGTTAACAAACATTGCGCAATTTTTACAAACCTCCATTAAGCGGACGCCCTCTATTGAGCCGACACTTGGGAAGGTCCCGAAGGTGTCCGCTTAATAGACGTTTCACTGTATACAAAAATCCGCAAAATTTAAACAATCTAATTGAGGTCAGGTAAACTGAATCTAAAAGAAAGATCAATAATCAGAAATGCAGTGACGAACTCGATCACAATATGCTGCCACTAACGACTGGCCAGTAGAAATGGAAAGAGTAGCCTGGAAACAAATAAAAAACCTCTAATAGTGGAATGGTCCAGAAGGGAATGGAGCGAGTAGAAGCACATTCTTATTGTACCTTAATTTTATTGTTAACTAACGCAAATTGGCTGTATTTTCCTAAGAAGACTAATAATTCGTCTCAGACGTTTAAAGCATCTAATGTCCAGTGCCTCTAGGTAAATACGATACGCATAAAATTCATGTTTCGAAAACAAAAGGCTATTGTGAGAGAGACTTTTGGTCGCTTGATATCAAACACGAAAGACAGTGTTTGACCACATTTCACAAACACCTCGAAGTTCGTCAAAAATACTCCGCTGCGCGTCGCATTTTCAACTCTCTTCTTGGTGTTTGGAAATGTGGTCAAACACTGTCTTGAGTGTTTGATATATCTTCTCAATCGAAACTAAAACTAAGGAGAAAACGAAGATTAATAAAATCGTAAAAATCTATGTTAATTAATATCAGATATCCAAACACCGTCACGGTCATGATTTCCTTTGTTTAAACTTGATGAATTATTAATGAATTTGCAATTCAGAAAACAAATTTCTCAAGCTCATTTTAATAATTCATCAAGTTAAAACAAAGAAAATCACAACCGTGAAGGAAGTTTGGACACTCGGTCTAAACTAGCATAGATTTTGACGATTTTACTTCTCCGATTACTCCTTAGCTTTTGTGATAATAGGTTTTTGGCCTGGGAAAGCACTTCTGTAAAAACCTGGGAAACTCTCTTGCTGCGGGGATCAGTACCGGATCTGTTACAGGGAATTACCTTGAGAGACGTCAACAGCACTCAGAACTTAGGTGCAACGATATCGTTTTAATCCAAGAACACAATCAAAATGCAACCGGAGCATAACCGGAATGCAGCCAGAATGTAACCAAAGAATATTTCACAAGGCACGACTATTTAAGCCGAAAGCGCAATTCTAAAGGATTACGTAAAGCTATTAAAAATTCTTAACTAAATATTATCTAATACATTTCAGAAAGCTCGATTGGCTCCAACGGAATTCAACGTTTACAAGATTAATAACTTTCAAAACAACACAGGTAGACAACAGTTTAACAAGAGACTATCGCAGGTAGCAATTACAGTTGAACGCTTATTACAGTTATGATCCTACAACAAACTAGCAGGTCTCCATTACGGTCAATGAACTGGAACAGTAACCTGTAACTCAGAAATGCAAAACGAACTAAAACAAATATATCTATGTTGGATTTCTATATTTTCCGACAGCGAAAGCGAATATGTAAAACGTACTTAATTATCTAATTCTCTCTCCTCACACTTTTGTTTTGATTGAGAAGATATATCAAACACTCGCGACAGTGTTTCATCGGCTATCCAAACACCTCGAATTTCGTCATAAATACTCCGCTGCGCGTCGTAGTTTCAACTCTCTTCTCGGTGTTTGGATATCCCGATGAAACACTGTCTCTCGTGTTTGATATATTACATCTAGCTGACCGGATTCACAGTTAAAATAAGCTCGTCTGTTTTATGCGTCTCTCATTTACCAAGACCCCTCGTCAACACTTATGCATTTTCATTTGAAAACGCTTCCTTTTTTATGCATTTTTGCCTCCCGTGTACACCGAAAACGATCGTAAAGTTCTTATTTTTCCGTATTAATTTTACCTAGACGCACAATAGGCCTCAGACACACAACTTATTATGCGTCTATTAAGTAAATACGGTCAATAGCTCGAGTGTAAACGATGCACGCGCTTAAGTTTCATTGTATTTTATTACTGACTGGATTCAAAAGAACAGAAAACAACTTCCTCGACTATAATAGACGACGACGACTAATTTGAGTTTGTGTCTCACGTCTGTTTCCTCCACACTTCGTAGAAAGTCCAGCTAACCAAGAAGTCAAGGATCAAAAGAAAATAAATTAAATAAATAAGCCGAATATACACAATTGCACTTTTGAGTGCCTTATTTTATGTTATCTTTTAAAACTACCAGATTGAAGACCAGTTGTATGTACCGGAATACCTACATAATTTATATTTCAGTAATTTGGTCCACTACATTGAAAATTTACCTTCCCAAAACAAACAATCACAAATAACTTCGTGATGAGAAGGCAATACAGATCAGAGTAAACAATTAGTTACATCAAAGGGTAACTAGCTCGAGTATACTCAGAAAAGAAACACTGATTCGCGATTTACTTTATTAACAAGGGCGTTAAAAAGGATACCTTTCCTCGAATGACGGAACAAAAGCGAATTCTCTCCTGAACTCTACTGGATAACAAAGGTTCATTAGCTGCTTTTCGTACTGTTCAATCTGTTTCTTGCGTGTAGCACCATTAGTACCCTGAAACAAAGAATGGGTTACATATCGTTATTTCCTGGCATAGGGCAAATTAAAATGACACTTTATTAATCGCGCCTTCTTTAAAATCTGTGACATATACAAAATGTGGTCTTAAGCAAGATTATTACAACTGTTTTCTGACTTTCCGATAGCGTTAGAGAATTTTTCGAAAGTTCGTGCGTGATCTCCTAAAGGTCTTGGGTCATCTTCGGCAATCAATGGGAGGTTTTGGATCACCTTTGGCAATCATAAGAATTCTTCGGGTCAGAATTGTAATCTCCAAAAATTTGAAAATATTAAATTATGACAAAATCACATTTACTAATCCTCGTCATAATTGTTGCAGCAACTCCGCAGTTTTCGCAAATTTTGCCCTCTCCCTACCCTTGTGTAACGTCGATAAAACACTTCGAACTTACACTTGCACCAATATTTAAAGGGGAAAGGGGTCATAAAGCATGATATTCAGTTAAAAAGTCCAAAGATAAAATATACATTCATTTTTCACTAGGCGTTGGCCTCGGGGTCGCTGTCGTCACTGCTTAAGCTCTCTTTTGAGTTCACAAGGGGAGTTTATTTTGAAGTTTACCTTCCTATTAAGCATGGAATGATCTTTATAAAACATCACCAACAGTGTTCTACATGCGGTGTCCTTACCTGCGCGTAGAATTTCCCCTCAGGCTTGAGCACCTGGAGTGTAAGGTTTAGAATTTCGCGGACAAACTCCCAATGAGAATCTGGAAGAAAGAACCAAAAAAACCCGACTATTATTCCATAAACTCTTGAACCTTTCATCATTAGTCCTACTTGTCACTGGCTGGACTCATTGTACTTGATTGTGTGTTGTATTATTATTGGTTACTTTAAATTAACCTTGAAATCTGATTGGTTGTTTTGTTTTACTGTCCCATTCTCATTGGCTGAGAAAAAGATGCGATTTAGAGCAAAAGATAGTGCGATTCGTGAATAAATCGCACCACTGAAAGCCAATCAGATTGCAAGGATAACCAGTGATTTCAAAATGGATTTAATAAATACATTAATTTAATTTTATTCTTTCTTTTTATCGTGACTTAATGTATTATTATTTATTACAATGCCCGCCTCGATTAACCTACGCTATACGCGGGTAGTGTAAGTTGTGATTTGTAATTTGCAATGCCAATAAATAAAACTGTAAACTGTATAAACTGAAAGATTGTAGTACTACGCTATTTTCCAAAACACACATGTAGACCGTTATTCAATCGAACAAGAAATTGAAGCTAAATAATCATTTTTTCGGAGAACGCTTTAAGCAATGGTTTTTACTGTAAGTTTGGCTCTTGAGGTAAAGTTTAAAACAAGGAAACAAGTTTTAATAAAGGTTAGATCAGTTTCACACTCACCGTGTAAAGAGGTAACTATGGGTATGTCTGTGAGATCATTTATGACATAATTAAATGTCTTTCCATTCGCAACATACTCCTTTAACGCCTTGACACAGTCGTCAATTCTTATCTACAAAGTAAGACACCAACTTGAGCTCAAAACCAGAAACATGGCTCTACTACACTTTTCACTCACTTCAGCAGTTTTTCGCGCCCTGCCAGCTTTTCTTCTTTCTGTGTTTTTTTCTTTTCTTACCCAAACCAACGGGGGGGGGGGAGAGCCGGCCCCGCCAGGCCCCTCCCCTAGATCCGCCACTGATCTCTTTGTGACAAAACCACTCCTCCGGGAATTAATTCGTGTAATTAATGAGCTGCGGAAAGAACATGGTAATAAACAGACCGACTCAAGCATTATTTAGCCCCACCTCGTAATTATGTCCGGTGTATGAATCCATAGAGGAGCCACAAATACCCCGCAAGTGTTTCACGGCTGCATCCACGACAACTTTGTCTATTTGATCATGTCAAGGTACATGACCAACGTTTGCTTCACTTTGAAATGGTGAAAGTTAGAGCCACCTTGTACAACATAATAAACAGCACCACATGGAAGTACTACTCAATAGCTATCACTTCAAGTTGGGTTTTATCAACAGACTAAACAATTTAAACGATAGCAGGCTAAAGGTTACCCCTGGGATGAGGGGGTTAAAACAAATAACTACAAGAGCAAGCCCTGGCTTTGAATCTCTGAGTCCCTCAACCCGAGCCTTGGGACATTCATTACAAAAGGATATCTCGACCATGGTGACAAACTTTGGAGATTCCTTTAGGAGCTCGTTTAACACTCCTCCATCTCCACCTCCTAAAATGAGTACATCCTTGTCTTTGTAGTTTTCTCTACCATTCCCTAAGAGTGCTTTTGTGTAGTCAATGTCACTTTCTGCCAACACTGAAGAGAAATAAGCAACAAAAAATAAAGTTACATGAAAGAGTAGAGGGCAAGCAGTTTCTCTTTTGCTCCAAAATCTGCAGGGAAGAATTTCAAGCAAAAATTGAGCAAACAAGGAAGATGTATCAAAGTGGCAAGCTTCCAGTACTGTAGCTCTGGATCCTTAAATAACGTGTTCCTTAGCTTAGTTTTTGCAATCTTGCGTGAACTTACTCTCTTCGAGGTCTAAGAATAGCATGTTTCCATAGCGAGCAGAATGAACTATCCAGACTTCTTGGAATTCAGATTGCTGCTTAAACACTTCCCTGAAACAAAAGTGCAAACATGACATTAGTAGTGATTCTGTATGCCCAAGCTTAAGTAGTCAAGGATACAACACCAACACATTACAACACCAAAAGTTTCAATGTCTCGCTGAAGATATGGACATTTTCCATTACAATTCCAGGTGCCCTAGCTTAAGCATGCCTACCTGGGGAGCTTGTCCCTGTATATCAAATATCTGTTTTTAATTAAACCAGGGCACCTTAATCATCTGTAAAAAAAAAAAAAAAAGATGGCAACCAGTACATGTACATTTACATGTACCCATAGTTCTTAGTGCACGAAAACCTTAACAACATTCATAAAAACGTGCAGAAACGTTATAAAATCTTCAACCTAGGCAACTCAATGTCCTTAGTACAGGGACAAATATTGTAAACGTTTAGCTTTCTTTGTGCGTTATAGGCTGTGTTAGGTTTGCATAGTATTGTGGTAAAATGTACAGCTGCCATCCTTTTTCCTACAGTGGAGTGAGCTTCATTTCATTCAAGGCAATTGTTCTACATTTTGTAGTTCCAGAAAATATCCATACCTCCCCCACGGAAGGGATATTTTTGAAGACCCCCACTGCCCCTGGAAATTCAAATAAAGCTTAATTTACACATTTCTTTAACCTTCTTTGCCTTATGGAACCCCCCCACCCCCCAGGAAATTTCAATCCCTTCTGTGGGGAGAATGCATGGATATTTTCTGGAACTGCATATTTGCACTTACTTTCTGCAATATTTTTTCTTACAAAAAGAACTTGCCTAGCCCAACACACTTCAGCTCCTGGCATTTTTTATGACTTGACTGAGTCATCTGGGTCTTACACTTAAAGTGGTATTAATATCCATTATTTACAACTTACTTGTCAAAGTCATATTCCTTCATTCGACCATCAGATGTATCATGATAACGCAGAATTTCTCTTCCTCTACAAATGGTAGGAATGAAGTCTGCCTTCAAACATGAAAGCTCCTCATTTATTTTGTCACAAAGATCAATGTAATCCTAAAATAAATCAACTACCACATTTAAAAACATAGTTATAATTATATATATTACAAACTACGGCAATTAAACTTGTACATTCATTTACATATTTAAAATAATCTAACTAAAGGCATATTTAACCACACTGAACAATGACAATACTAGGAACGTGTAAGGTCTGCGGGACATATGTTTGTACAAACAAATTCAAGTTTTCCACACTTTTGTTTTTTTCCATAGCAGTAAAGTGCATGGATTGGCATACAGTTGGTACAAAAAATTCTTGGATTGTTTGGACATGGCTGTTGGAGCTGAGAGAACTGGCTGTTACAAAGGGTATGTCCAGTAATCACATATCCAGTTCTAAGTGACTATTTCACATATTAAAAAAGCTTTAATTACACTAATTAGCACTGTGACTTGGACAAATTTTCCAGACATTATTATCCTTATCCGCATACAAATTTTTTCAGGTCTGTAAAATATTTGTTACAAGCTGATTACTGAACACAATTTGAACTACTGCAGACTTAATGCATACAGGAGTACTTTACAGGCAAAAGTTAGTTATGTGGGATACAAGATTTTAGACAAGGGGCTTCAAGATACAGACTGTCGAAGGTGGTTCCCTGTAGGGGAGGGTCCAGGGGCATCCCTTCCCAGAAAATTGTTAAAACTGAGGTTCTCGGAAATGGAATTTCAGGCATTCTGTCAGCATGTTATTAACTGTCTCATTTTTTTTTTTTTTTGATTTAGGGGTTCAACCACACTCCTGAACTCCCCTAAATCTGCCTCAGCTGAGCTTCCTAGAAAACCTTAAATCAAGGCACACAATATTTTTCTGTTTCTTGAATGCTACACATGACATAATTGTTGCAGCAAAAGTTTATTAAATTTGGACACAGAATTCTAAACCATCAATGTTTTCGTAATACAGAGGTGCCATTGAACCTAAAAAAGGTGAAATTTGGAAGATCATCAATTTTACCCTCTAATGGCCCTGAAAAACAATTTGTTCAAAGTAGAGTGCCGTCAATTTAAAAAATTTTCAAACAAAAACACCAAAAGTTGGCCCAAATATATCTGAAAATGTATTTTATGGGTTTTCCTTCATATTGTCTGCGAGATTTGGTGACCGGGCTGTACAGGAGACCAGGAGATAAGGTTTGTATCCAGGAGACTCCCGGATAATCCAAGAGAGTTGGCACAGAGGCTAACATGTCTTCTTTAACACTTGATCTTAAGTAATCCGGTAGTTGTGTTACAAGTGGTAAGCCAGTGGTAATCTGCAAAGGACTAGCATCCCATCTGGGGGAAGTTAAGTCTGCTTATCCTGGGAGCTTATCCCAGTTTCTGTAGCATGAGGCGACTAAGTAAGGAGTATTTCTACTCCCCCTAGATGGGTCGCTACTCCATCACAGTGTTACCTCCCAGCATTAAATTCGTTTGTACACCATTTACACCTGGGTGGAGAGAGGCACTGTGAGTCAGAGTGAAGTGCCTTGCCCAAGAATGCAACAAATGTCCCCAGCCAGGGCTCGAACCTGGACTGCTCGATTCGGAGTCGAGCGCACTAGCCATGAGGCCACCATGCCTCTCTTTACAGTATCTATAATTACCTTGCATATCAGTAAATTCTTTAATACATGCTTAATATATTTATTTAGCAAATATATAAATATATGCACCACTAATATTAATGTCGCAAAGCAATTAGGTGAAGGTGATAAATGCATGAATATAATGGTACAGAACTTACTGTGCGATCAAGAATTTTGTCTTCACTAACACCATTGATATATTGTACAACATCTACAGTAACAAGACCATCTGGAAACATACGAACTGTGTATTGACTGTGCAAAGAAAATACTAATTAAAATCAAATTGTATGTCAATTAAATCAATATTGCATAAAATATAATAATGATAGCTGGATTTGGTGCAAGCAACTACTCAGGGTTTACAAATAATAAAAGTCATATTACATGCTAAATACATGGACACGTAATAATAAACTTTTTGTTTTATTCTTGTGAAGAGGTTGAGAAACATCAAATTCAAGGAATATTTGACCCAAGGTTGGGAAAATTGTTAACAAGTTCTGTTGGTTACATATATATAATATTTACTTGGACAGAAAGCCAGTCTCAACATACAATCTCTTTATACAAGAAGAAACAACAAATTATACAAATACATGCATAGATTTTGAGCATTAACTGTACCATTCTGACTACTTACATTCCATGTTGACCAGAAAACAACATTATTGCATTTCCACTAAAATCCGGTTTATTTGCTTGACACAATTCCTTCAAAATTTCACAGATTTTCTCCTCAACTGATTTCATCCAGCTCCCAGATACATCTGGTGTAACTCGAAAGTCTAGCAATGTTTGATTCACTGACATGTCAACAGAGCTGTGTAGTTATGACTGCAAGAAAAAACAATTGGTGAAAGGCAAGGGATTAAGGTACACTGCAGTTATAAATGCACTATTTTAGGGGGGAGGGAAGGTTAAGGTACAGTACTGCGAGGGGTATGGTCCTCAAGCATAAATTGAGACTGGGATACAAGATATAGAAAACAGAAAGGTTTTCGCAAAAATAGGGACTCTTGCCAGGAAGCTGATCAGCCATATAGAGAAAATTTAGCGAGTCTTAAAAGCTAGGAATTGACACTTTGAATCAACAGGGCCTTATGCACAAATCAATTAAAACCTGATACCTCCAGGCTTACACAGGAAAGATAAGCAAAAGAAGAGAGACAAGAGAAAGAGAAACAAAGAGTCAGATTAAATTCCCATGCTAATAACTATATGATATTACAAAATATCAAAGATATGTTTTATTGATGTTAAATGAGTTCTCATCCACTAGCAGTCACCAACACAAATTGAAATCACATAGAATGAATAGGTTTTTAGAATAGGACGAATAATTTTTCCCACTTCCCACAACACTAAAAAATCACTGTCATTACTTTAAAAAGAAAAAAAAAATCAGGGAAGGGAAGATTCGATAAAAAGAATGGATTGAATAACTTATCTCTCAGAAATGTTAACATGTCATAATGTTTTTTTTCTAAAGAAAGTTAAGCTGAATAACATTTTATTTAAGGAATAGAAAACATGTACCATGTTTCTATCGAGTTATAGAAACACAAGTGGAAGTTTGGGAGAACGAAAAATGCTGTGGGAAAACGAGCCGCAGGGCAGTGTTTCCACAGCTTTTTCGTGTTTTCCCTAACTTTCACGAGTGTTTCTGTAACTCATAGAAACACGAAGAACATGTTTTCTATTTCTTTTAGAAAACATCGCAATGAAAAAAAGGAAAATGACTTGTTAACTTTGATTATCAAAGTGTAGATTCTCTTTGCTTGCACCATCATTACCTCAACAGCTCGTACTAGTTCTGTGTTTCTATTGAGTTATAGAAACACAATTTTTAACCAATCAGCCCACGTATTTTCTTAGGACTGTTTTCTAATAATTATGTTAAGAATGTCAGAATGACAACAAAATTATCATTCACAAGAAATAGTCTGAAAGTCAACCAGTGAACCATTTTTAAACAAAGAGCCTTTGGTCCCTGTCTGTCCTAGTTCTAGGGGTGGGTGGGAGGGGGCGGGGGGCTAGTACACTGACTGGTGATTTACACTGTACGTAAATGAAAACACACCATCTTTGCCCACTTTCCTGCATTATCTGTGAGTCTCATGGATAAATATTGAATCTCTCTGTCTTAGGTCCGGGTAACTAAATCTCCAGGACATGAAATATTAAAGAACATATTAATTTGTTCAAACTTATCTTAGCCAAATTTCTGCACTTAACAAGGTTGTTGTTTTGTGGCTAACTGGAAAGCTTCTTTGGGAGATGAGAAAATTAAAATGGACAATAAACTGGATTTCAAAAATTTTTGGAGTGATATTACCCAGTCAACATCATCATCAATCCTTATTGCCCCCAGTGGGGCATGGGGCCGCAGATATTACCCAGTGCTATAACAAATATTAGAAACAAAACAGGACCATTGTAGCTGGCAAAATGTGCAAGACTCACCTAGGGGGGGAAGAACTCCCAGAAAAATTGGGTGGGGCTGTGAGACCCGCTTCCCAAAACCCTTACCCTATTTATGACCAAAATCTGCGATTTTCTCTACCCTATTTATGACCTGAAAAAGTAGATTCTTCTAAAAAACATACCCAGTTCGTCTAGAGTGCAAAAACCACACCCTATTTATGACCAAAATGGCCAAAATCGGTACCTTATTAACCGCACGGCCATGGGCCGAGCGCAGTTCTTGTTCTTCCTGTGGTTTTTTTTTTTCTTTTTTTTTTTGTCGGTGACCAGACCCAAACTTCCTCTCGGCCAAATTTTGAATCATGCAACCTGTCATGTTTATTGGCCAAAAGCTGTTGAAACATTAATACAAGGACAATGTTATGGATATTGTTTTCTTTATTTGTGTGTAAAATATATTTCCCTTTGGTTTCATCGAAGCGTTGGATTCGAAGGGAAATAATAAATACGCTAAAAAAGGGTATTGCATTAGCCATGGAATGCGCTGATGTTGCAGCTTTCATTTTGGCTACGTGACAAATAAGATCGTGTCTACTTTGCAAGTTTATTTTGCCAGAAGTGATTGTCATTAATTTATTTGCAATTTTGCCAGTATTTCTTGTGGGTTTCGGCAAATGAAGCGAATTCTTTGGTTGTTTCATTGCAGCGAGTTAAGAGATTTGAAGAAAAATTAAATATTTGCCGAGGTAAACAAGAGCTTGCCAGAACTTGCAACGTTTAAATCAGTACTAGGGGAAAAAACACAACCATTCTAAAATTAACCGTAGATAGCATAAACCCTCTGATTGTGTGACTTGGGTGACTACTTCAAAGCACAAACAAATTAAATTTTGACTTTTCAGGAAGAAAGCCTTTTATTAAAAGCGTTATTAATAGTGTGACGCTTGTTTCCTTTTGTATCCTTCATGAGCATATCCCGAGCGAACTTCCAGATTAAGACCACTACGTCATCATAGATTTCACAAAGGCTAAGTAAGAGTGATGGTGCAATACGTTATAACACAGTTTGTGTTGATCAAGTGATGTGTTTACAGTAATCAATGAATCATCAAGGACTGCTTTGGAATGTGCACTGCATTGTGACTGTAGTATTAACAAAACAGTTAAACTTTAAAAGTGCGGTTATAAGATCTTAAAGATCTTCTTGTTTATCACCAAACTGGCTGGAAAACTCTATCCTTTGGGGCCGCACAAACCTAAAAAGTTCATGTAAGGGAGTAACCCCTCCCCCCATTTTAATGTGTAAATAATCACTCAATTTATATTTCATTGACAATAATGGGTAACAGCAACACAATAAACATGATAAAAAAAAGGCCCATAAAATGTCCCTGGTGTACTTTTAGGGAGGTGCAATAAAAGCCTACTGGAAACTAATGAACAATGTACATTCTTAAGTGGAACATCACTCAATTTACATTTATTGACAACAATTTTAAACAGAAACGCAATTAATATGACAAAAATGCCAATAAAATGTCTGTGGTGTACTTTAGGGAGGTGCAGTATACTTTGATCTAAGTCTCCTGTGAGTGGCTACATCAGAAGCTGATAGAAGAGAAATTTGATACCGAGCGCTACCTTGGTCTATAAAACAGTAGCCTAATACAGTGTAAAACTGCGGCTGTCAACTTGACAAGTACAGTTCAGTGTTATACTCAGGAAACTATGACGAAAGTGAAAACAGTGTGGTACAGTTGTGTTGTTACAGTACAGCAACTATTGTTTGAAAGCGACGACACTTTAATGTTATCTGTTGCAAGCATTTGTCGGACATAGGCAATGACATGTATTAGTACTTGTGTTTAGTACTAATATTTGTACTATTTTTGTGAGACCCTTGCCTTGGTGGCTGCTATTTAATGAGCTGATGAATAAAGCTTGTCATTATTTGGCATTATTTGTTAATTGTAACCCAATTGAAATTGTGGATTCAGGAAGTCTCAAGGGTGACCGCGTCCATTCTATATATACAGGTGACCGTTGTATGCAGGTCAACTTAACAGTATATATGAAGGGCGATTTTTGGGAAGTTGTTCATTGACCGTTAAGCCTTGGTCAAACGGTGCATGATAGTTGATGATACTGTAGCCGGTGAAAATTCGGGGAGAATCATTCAACTATCATCGACTATCATGCACCGTTTGGCCAGGCTTTTTTCCCTGCCAAACGGTGCATGATAGTCGATGATGGTTGAATGATTCTCCCCAAATTTTCACCGACTATCATCAACTATCATCGACAATATGCGCCGTTTGACCAAGGCTTTAAACACAGGGTGACCGCTATAAACAGGGCCGTTATATACAGGTTTGACTGTAACTTGGCTTTCACAAATATACGAAAGAAGGTATTTCCGGAAGGTACTGCCACCAAGGCAAATACGGGGAATACTTATCAGCAGAATTGTCCGATTACAATCGATCAGTTGGGGCAGTCCAGTTATTTCGGATCATTGATTTTATGGAGTCTCCAAGCTACTCCACATGATCGACAAGGGATAATCGCGAATGTACCAATATTAAAAACGGCAATACTTAGCAAGATTACAAACTTTAAATTGATGAATAGTACTTCAGCTTACCAACAATAAAGATAGTTGACTGTGAGTTGCCTTTAGCTTGCCCAGATCAATCAATTAGGTAATGTGAAAGGCCATTGAAAGTTTAGCGTTTGGCCGAGAAGGGACTGGGTCGAAATTTAGAATGTTGGAACAGGAACTCCACAAAACATCCGGAACATTAACAGCACACAAGACGCAGGAGGGTCCCCTGGACTGAGGTGTAACCTTTGTTGACGTTGGAGCAGCACAGCTTTAAGAACGAGGAATACAAAAAAAAAAAAAAAAAACCCTTTACTCTTAACACATGACAGCCTCTCAGAACCCATATATCAATATTATTTCCAATTTTTTGACTGAGGAGGCGTCAACGACTTTTTCTCGTGGGAGTTTCCTCTCCTCCTGGGACTTTTAACACTTAATATCCTTTATTTGCTGTGTTATTAGGTTATTTGTTGTGTTATTGTTATTGGGCTCGATTTCCGCTCCTCTTTCGAGTCTAGTCCTTAAGTCCAGTCCACTTCTCTCCAACAGGTGCCCAGGCTCCTTTCGCACGGACAACGGCGCGTAATCAGCGGCTGGTAATCGAGCCTTTCTTGGACTCCAGTTTTCATTTTTCGCTTCTCCTTCTCTGGCCAAACTGCTCTCGATACACCAGAACAGTCCTCCTTTGATCTCATTTTTGACAAAATATTTTCCCATCCAAAGACAGACTTCTCCTCTTTCGAAACAACATGGCGTCCACTAATTTGTCGTATACTGGTCACAAGGCGTCCTCACACTCACAGCCTAGCTCGTGACTCATCGACCTCGCTCAGCGCATTGTCCATTCTTCTTTTCCCGGAATAACGAATTGAACACAACCCCCTATATAACAATCTCTGGACGCAAATAAAAATAACATAGTTAGTCCCAGTCAGGTGCACGGCTGTTGAGTAGCACCCTCATTATGAAATTTTCTTGATAAAAGGCGCTGATTATCAACGTCTGACTACATTTACGTCCGCGGCGCGTATGTTGCTTATATTAATTATGCGCTGGTGAAAACCAACCTTGACTAAAATAATAATAATATTCCATTAATGGTGAGTGTTTTTTCCCAGGACGCGACATTGTTGAGGTTATGTATTCAGAAAAAAAAGGTGTGATGCGGCATTCCTTTCCATCCAAGCATGTTTCTTGCACCCAAGAATGAATTTGAATCCGGTATAAAAATAAGTGTCATATGATCATGACACGCTCAGTTTGGCGTTGGTCGCAGTTTTACAGCTGGGAAGGAAAACCGGCATGTTTCTCGACGTGCCTTACTTCAGTTAAGTCTATATTTTCTTTCTTTACTTACCTATCTAATTTAACAATTAGATTATGAGCTCGAGATTTCTATCGTGCGTTTGCGCCCTCGTCAACTATCACGCATAGAAAACGAGAGTGAATAATCTCATTGTTTTAGTATAAATCTACTAGTCGTTCAAAACTTTATCTAAGTCTTCTTCACAGACACTTCAAAAACGCCAAAAACGGCCGTCATTTTGTTAACAAGGGCACGTGACTGCTACGCTACTCACTATCTATCACAGAATAGATAGTGAGTAACGTAGCCAATCAGAGAACGGCATTCGTGATAGAACCGTAGTACGCTAGTAGATTTATATATACTATAATTGTTCAACCGTAACCTCGTGTTTCGCTACCTTTCCCTACGCTTCTTCTTTTAATGTAACGGTTCAACAAAGCATTCTGTTCTCATAGTTTAGTTCAGAAGTTGCCGTAGAAACGTTGTTAAGACATTTAGTTGACGGTAACATTTTCTCATGAGTATAGTGACCTGACTCTGTTCGCCGGGTCCATATCGATCTTATCAATGTCGGTTGCATTCATACGCGTCACTCCCACTAAAGAGGCTTTTATTCCAACCTGGCTTTTTCGTTAGCGATTCCCGCTCCAGGCTCGAAACGCAGCGAAGACATAAGATTGCTAGTACACTATCTTGATGGATGATCAGTAACCCTTAAAGTTAACTCTTGAAATTGAGCTTTATTCTATTGTGAATGGTTATGAGCGACTCAGAATATTGAATGAAAGCGATTAATTAATAAAGGAATTTGTTTGTTATCCGACTAAAGAGTTTTATGCAATTGCCTGCCCTTTTCTTTTATTTGGAGCAAAGCGAACATCGTCGCCCTTGTTTGTATTCGTTTTTGTCTTGTTTTAACCGAGAGGGGTTAGGGTCAAATGTTTGGGACAGCCGATGTTGAATTATTCTGCCCCCCATCTAAGGTTCCATTTGATGTCGAGTACATGGCGTATGTGATGTCGTTAACAAACTGTTTTGGAAACAGTTTGCATTTGAGTTGGACCTTTGCTTGTTGCAAAGCTTTCCCTCCTCCCCCCCAATTCACCTCCTTGGGTACATAAAATTGGCATTTCGTATTATTGCCTCAGATTTTGGTTTTGCTCTTAATAGGAAAACAGCTCATTTGCTGTATTTTCCATATCAAATCTTAATTTATCATTATCCTTTTATTAAAGCATAGGTATTTATGGCGATTGTCTGCCCTCGCCTTTGCGAGGCAGATTTGTACGTTTTTGATTGCAAGTTTATCTTTATAAGTTGGAATTAAAGCGGCTCTGTTTCACAAAGCCAAATTTTTCCCATAGTGTGGTTCACAGAGTATTTTTACCTCGTAAACAGAGCACAGCATTGATAGGTAAGTTGTAGTCCAATGCCCCGTTCACACTAACTAAACTAGTTTAACTAAATCAGGTTTAGAGTTTTCTAATTTGTTGATTACGCTTTGCAGTCATTTTGAGAAGACAAATTTTAAACCACCTGCTAACATATTTCAATCAAACAAGTTTTTACCGTGTTAAGTTGTAGGGCGTGCGCATGCAGTATGAGCAACTAACTTTTAACCCTGTTTCAACATAGTGCTGTCGGTTTGTATTTTTTCCAGATAAATACCGTAACATCCCACGTTAAAGCCACCCCCGGTTATAATCCCCCCCGAATATAAGCCCTTCAATTTGCTGACAAATATATTAATCCGGATATAAGCCTCTCCCCCGAAAATAAACCCGTGTAATGCATAAGTGCGTTCCTTTAGCGTTTCTTTACAAAGATCAAAATTTTCCTACCTGCGAGACAACCCCGGACCATATGGCACTTTCGTGGTTTTGGTCTCACATTTAGCGGAGAACGCAAATGTTGATATTTTCATCACGCGTTGACACAAATCATGATCAAATCAACCGAAGTTAATTCCATATAACAAAGGGATTCTTAAGCTACCTGAGATGATCAGATTCATAAAAATCTTTAAGATCGTACTTATTTTGTCAAGGGAATTCTCACCATTATCACAAAATGTTGTGGCCAATGGAAGCTAGGATGAACGGACATACATGCTGGTGAACAAGACAACATACAAAATAATGCTGGTGAATAACATCTTTTTCATTATGGTTTATCAAATTTTGAGCAGCGTTATTTTCAAAATTTGAGCAGCCTTTTTTATTCAGTGATGAGCCCGGGGACGGGTCATTAGAAATTTTTATTTCTCTCCACCCCGAAAATGCTTGGGGGTCGGCCCATTTCTCTTAGATACTTGATATAGTGTAATATACAGTATAATTATATAGCTCTATCAAAATCCAATATTGCCAACAGACCTATTTTTTATTAATTTTTGCAAACTGTCCAAATTTAAAATAATTTGGATAGTTTTTGCTCGAACGTTTAGTTTAGCTTTGAACAAACTGTCCAATTTGAGAAAAATCTGGATACTTTCCATCAACCAATGAAATGTCAAGATAAATAAAAGAACCGAGTATTGGCCAATCAGGTTGCAGCTATTATCACTGCCATCAAACGTCACCGAGCGATTGTAGCTCGCTAAGTTTTCTTATGTTAATGGCGGACTTTCCCGACTTTTCTCTCCACCTTTTCGACGTCTAAACTTTCAAATGGAGTCTACGGTTAGGTTTCCAGAGATAGATGCTACTGATTTACTCGAGATGAGGGAGAATAATCAGAACAAGAACACTCAAAGAGGCAAAAAACCTGTGTAAAAGTGTTTGACCTGTGACGTGCTGAGCAAAGCGAAGTGAGAAATATTTACCTTGTTGATCTGTTTTTGGATCCTATATAATTAATAGCTTGTCCAATTTGAAATAATTGGATTTAAAAAATTCCTCGGACTGCCAAATTGGACTTGGCCTACGGCCTCGTCCAATTTTGGCTGTCTTCAGAATTTTTTTCATCCAATTATTTCCAAATTGGGCAGCGTGTAGTCCTATTACATATAAAAATAAAATGGTAATTTACAATATGTTTTTCATTGGCTAACCGTCCTCTGTTTGACTGGTAACAGGTCATCATGATTTTCCATTTCTTTAGTAATTGAGTTTTTAAGTTTTCGACCCTCTTCTTGCTTACATAAGTCAAACAATGCTTGTCTCTACTGACCCAAGTACATAAATTCAAAGTCCTGCGGTGTACTAGCATGTCAACACGGAGCGAGTAGAAATACTCCTACTTGCTTGATGCTACAGAAACCGGGATAAGCTCCAGCAACATGGGAAATATGGCTCGATGCCGATTCTTCTTGATTTGACACTATTATCACAAAGAAGGAACTGTTCCGATTTAACATCAAACCAGATAGCAATTGCGTTTATTGCGGGGAATCAGACTCCATAGATCATACCTTTATTGAGTTCCAGTTCACAAAATCCTTTATATTTACTCAAGAAGTATTACAATGGTTTAATGTAAATAATAGTTCTAATTTCATTCTAATTGCGGAAGATGTTCTCTTTGACTTTTTCTCTGCATCAAACGCACTAACAAAGAAATTGAATCAAACTCTTCTCTTCTTGCGCTATCATGTTTATAAATGTAAGCTCCAAAATAGCTCACCACCACTACAGATCACTGACTTTATCGATAAAATAAAATACAAGTATAAAATCGAAAAGATTAATTATGTTTTACAACAAAAAGTTCCTCCTCTTCTCCTTATTTCTCTTCCTCTATGTAGATTTTAAATAACAATTAGGGAAATACTGTAAATTAAAACACTTAGAATATATGTTTAGATTTCTCAAAAATGTAACTAATGCTAGTGTTATTATGTGTTTGTAAAGTTCTTTTTTGTGTGTGTGCAAAAGCAATAAAAATGTGAAAAAAAAAAAAAAGATTTGGTTACACATTCCTGTGTTAACGCGTCACGAAATGTAAACCTGAGTGTAGCCTTGTGTGTGTGACGTCACGTTTAATTTTGCGGTATGTGAACTATTTTCCGAATTTTTTTTTTTCGTTCTTCCATAGGTGTCTACGTGCTAAAGCACTAGACACCAAGCACGTAGACACCAAAAACTAGGCTGAATAGGGTCAAGGAAGGTCTATAGTAACTACAAAGGTAACGCGGAGGGCAACGTTAATTAAAGAAATGCATTATCTTGCCATATTATTATCTAAACTTAGGCACATGTCTATCGATACCAGAGCTAAATTAGATGAATATAGACTTCAACTGTGCGCCCGTCACCGGCAATGACAAAGGAGGTTATGCATGGCGTTTACGGCAAACGGCAAAAATTAAACTTTTCTGTGTGTCTTGAGCTGTTTCTCCATTAGAGTGAAAATATTCGTATACACTACTTACACTGAATATAATAACTAAGTGTTAAAAATTAATTATTGCTTACCTTATCTAAGTTTATATATATCATGAAGCCAACACTACTTACAACAACACTTACACTACATTGCTTACTGAATAAGAATGTTACTTACTTGCAGAATTTCAAAAAAATCGATTACATACACTACTGATAATGTCATGGATATGTCCATAATAAATCTTCCAAAATCTACGATTTCGTGCATTAGGATTATAATATTTTGGGTTATATTTTTACAGGAAGAGTAGAACAGAAAGTATTTTCGCCCATAAGAATAAAGATGATTGAGTATTTGAAGCGAAAGTGAGTGTTGTAAGACGCCATATCTATTATTTCTATTCTGTAAAGTTTGTCCCAGTACTCAGCATTCTATTAGCTGGAAGAACTGCAATGCAGAATACAGTTTTCGCTACGTCGATACTTTGCAGAGTTTTTCTTTCGAAAAGAGCCCAGTAAGTTTCGGTCATGGAGAGGGTGTAAACACATTTTTAAAATTTTGTATGATGGAGATCAATTTTTGGTCAAAGTAACAATTACCTCCGTACAGATGCTCGTTACCATGCCATTGACACTTTGACAAGGAAACTAACTGCTCAATCATCGTCTTACAAACTGGGCAGGTTTCGATCCGTTCCAAGAGCCCCGTATTTGCTTTATTGTGGCTGGGAAAATGCTGCGGGCAACAAGTTATACGTGACTTATAACTTGAACTCTCCAAACAAAGAAAAATACAAAACTCAGCCAGCCCAATCACCTGAGGATAAACCCCTTTAAGAAACGTTTCTAATCGTTCCGCCCTTTCAACCAAAACACTTTCTGAGCTATCGCGGTCCAAACTCTTGAAACCTTCTTTCCCCATGATATCTTTAAGCTCCATGTCTTTAATCAAGCTGTAGCAGTCCCGCCGGACAATGTCTAACCTTTCTTCTTCTCTTGCCATCACTGTAGAATTTGCCAAGTAAAGTATCCTCACCGCACTTTCTTTAGATTTCGGTTCATCCTTGAGGCACTTTACACAAAGGTCAAAAACTGACTTTGCTTGATACTCGTCGGCTAACTTTAAGAGATGATCAACCTTGTCCACTGAAAATTAACGAAAATAGAAGACAGAATTCAGCGGACACCTCTGTTAAATGCTGAGACCAATATTTAAGCCATTTTGTTGCGCAAAACCTGCAATAGGCGGACACTTCAAGGGCTTTTTACTTCTAAAAGCTCAACTCACACTACACTACGCGATACACCACGCTTGAATTTCCAAGCTTTTGCGTGACGCGGCATTTACATGACGGCCGAGAGAACTGTCATGATGGTTAAAAAAGTGACTTATTTCGGGGAATTTGGTTATCTGAACAGTTCATGTCTTAGAAAAAATATTATTTTAATGTTCTAGAGTTCCACGAAGGATAAATTCACGCATTTGTAGCAAAACTCAGTGACAGATGTTTCTGTCCGGCCGCCATGTCGGTGCCCATACGGATGGGCACCAGCATGGCGTCTCCATACAAATCTCTATAAATTTGGGTAAAAAAGTTCTCCGCATATCTTGCATAAAACATTGCTGTGACCAGAATTTGGGCGAGAGTCTTTGCATATTTACTTTCTTTTATTTCCCAGATTCTGGACTTTATGTATTGAACGGTTTTGATTTTTATTTTGATCTATATATTTTGAATGGCGTGACACTGAAAACCAGCAATTCCAAATTGATGCCTTGACTGACTGGACATTGTACTATGAGCAGTCTTTGATCGTACACTCTGTTACACTGTGCGCGCTATAAAAGGGTTAATAATTAACTTTATTACCGAACCTGTCTAGAGCGGACACTCTGTATTAAGTGGACACTAGTGTCTCAAGGGTGTCAGGTTTCACTGTATTTCAATGCTGTGTCAATTATTGTAACTTGACACCTGGCTCTCAAAGGATCACATGCTGTGCATGACTCCTATGCACTTGAGAAAAGATTTTTATGAATCATTAAAAGAAAACAAAACGTCTTTTTACTTGTATAATCTAAAGTAAACAAATGACCAGCTGAAATGAATGAGGGATTTTGCAAAATTTGAAAATGTGGAGCTCTGATAACCATCTAAAGTTGTGCAATCTAAATTATGAAACATTCACAGTATTTTGATAACTTCTATCCTGAGAATTCTAAGGCAAATATCTTCATTTATATCAATTAACCCAGTAAGATCTAGCAATCCTGAAAGTTTGAGGTCAGAAGCTTAAATCTAGCTTTTGATTTTTTTTTTCTCAAAGGCAAAAATAACTTGTTTTGAGAAAACGAGCTTTAAACTTACAGAGAGAAATGCTTCTCAAAATAAAACTTCATACCTTAATATTCAAATTCTGGTAAAAACAAGCATTCCAAACGTTTTCAGAATTTCAGGTAAAGCCCCTCTTATAAGGCCTGAGGCCTTAATTTTATTGAGTATTAAAGTGGGCTCCGGAGGGGTAGAGAAGATGTGGTAGACTGAGAGAGACCTGGCGCGGAACTGCACAGAAAGAAAGGACATTCTTGAGTTTTACGTCGTGAAGCCAGGCAGCAGTTGTTGCACGTGACCGAGTAGCATGGCGAAGAAGCATTTCCTACCCATTACCCCCAGGGGATTATGGACAAAAATTAAAGTGAGGTAGGTATCTGGGCTATTTCTGAATGTTTGAGTTTGATAGAATGTACTTGCAGGAATAATACAAGCAAGCATTTTAAACAAATTATTGATGAAAAACCCTTCCTTTCTTTTTAGTCAAAGCTACTGAAATGCTGCTTTCTGTTTTACTTACATGTTATCCCGTCTCTTTCTTTCAGGTACAGTTGTTTTAGGAAGCTCAAAATCTCGTTTGCTTTCTTCCCTGGTAAAGGAATCTCATCAGCAGTTGCCTCTTTGAACTGAGTATTCAACATGGCTTTGAAAACTGGCGAGTGCAAACTTAGCATCTGGCGATGGACATGAAATCTCTTGTCTTCCACCACAAGAACAAGGTCACTATCCTCCCAAGGCTCAGAAAAGGGATTTATCTCTTCCACTTCTTCATCAGCAATTAAGGCAACTAGAAAAGAAAAAAGAAAAAAAATGCGTGTTCCTTTAAAAGTTTGATTTCAAAGCTAAAAACGCCGACATATTGTTGTGACATTCAGTTCCTTTAGGGTCCAGGGCCTCTCAGCTGAGACTTCATACCTTCGCAAATTTTAAATAAACCTTTAAGCTCGGGTGGTTTGTTTTTCTACAGGTCATGTGATATCCTCTAGATCATTTTTCTTTCATCCAGCTAAAAATTGTTCATTCATATGCACGCGACCCTTTGAAAATTTGAAAGCTAGAATTCGCAAGAGTATCAAAAACATGGTCTGGAATGCTCTCAAGCTAAATCTAGCTAGCCAAGTTACAGTCATAGATAAATGTCTTCAGACAAATTTGCACTTTTAGCACTTTTGCGCATAAGGCCAAGATGCGCATACAACTTCACCTGCCAAAACTTGTTCCCCCCCCCAGCCCCCCACCCCACCCCCACAACCCGAAATACAATGTTGGAAACTAATACCCGCAAATTCTCTTAATTTTCAACATTGTATTGGGTGGGAAGGGGGAACAGCAATGGGTTTTTGAAAGGATATCAGTGCTTTTTTCAAACTTCAGATGTAAAACAAAGACTGTAGGTGTATTGCAGTTCATCAGTTGGCATATTCACCACCTGATGGGACCTCCCTTTTCCTTCGATTATTTCTTTCTTTTATTTTAGTTCCTTTCATCACAAGTTGACTCCATGTTTCTTTGTGAAATTTTCCTTATTAGTTTTCATCGCACCGAATAAACACGCTCAAACCTCCTGAGGTTCGTTCCAATTTTCATGTCTAATTAAACCCTCGAAATTACTTTACAAATTCAAGTAGAACCACTGGCTGCAGGCGAGCAGTCTCACTGCAAATTTTGAACATTTTATGATATCAATTCTTTGGCGGGTAGGAGTCTCGACCATGAAAAATGTGGTCAAATTGTTTTCGAGTTTGTTCTCGGATAGGAGGCAGCCTGTGTAAGCTAAACATGAAATATCACAGGATACAGTTTGTCACGGTTTCGAAAACTTACTATTAATTTTATGGTTTAAAATATTTTTTTTAATATCTTTTCTATAAAAAATATATTAATTACATGTCTGACAGGTTTTGCCCGTGTTATCGCTACAGTTTCTACAGGTCCCGGCCATGTCTCATGTTCCAAAACAATTGCCTTGCGTTACGTTACAGGTTCACTGGAGTCACGATCACAGCATTTGACCAATAGGTGCGCAAGAGTTTAGTTTAACAATGACTTAAAAGTCATTGTAAAACTAAATTTGATATGAATTTTTTCAGTGAAAGCATGTGATTCTTCAATAACTTGACAGGTCTTAACAGCCCAATGAAGAAGTTATGAAATGCCGGGGCTGATTCACAACAAAACATTTTCCAAGATTCCCATTCCTATTGCAAAGAGTACTGTTTGAAGTTAAAGGATTTTGTTAGTTAAAAATATCCGTTAACAAATCTTCATTGCCAGAAAATGACTTTTTCAGACATATATAATATTTGATATATCAATGGGAACTTGACTAACCAAATATTACTGTTTGACCTCGCAACTAAATATAAAACTGGACAAAGGCGTAAGTGTATGTCTACTTGGTTAATTATGCCATACTTGTGTTTCATCTTCTGTGGTTTCGCAATTTCGGGCATGCTCGGGCCCGTTTCTAGAAGGTCCCGAAACGTTTTCACAACCGGAAAACCGTAGCAAAATCTCAAACCTTATGATTACAGAGTTGTTTTATTCACATATTCTTAATATGAACAGAGGTTCTCTTCATATAAGAAGTTTCAAGCGTTTAAGGCTCTCTGTTTTTAGATACAGATTATCTAAAAATAGCTTTACGGGCCCGAAAAGTTTCCACGGCTTTCGAGAAATGGGCCTCTGGCCTATATGGTTACGCCTGGCAGTCTTCAGCAAACAAAAACAACAGGCCAAGAACCAAGAGTTCCACTTCCATTAAGGCCAAAATAATTTGGGTAGTACAAGTTGACTGATCGATCGGCGTTCGCTATCAACCTACCACAGACATGGCATTACTTACACCAGTTTTACAGAAACATATTATGCGATGTCGAAGAGCTTAACATATCAAATTAATAATACAAAGGTTTACCACGTGAACTTGGTGAGATATTAGCTGCCATATACATATACATAACCGATTCGCTGCTGTTAGAGGCCATTTGAAGTGTGGTCGTAGAGCTATCTCTCTTCTTCGTCGCAATCCACTTCCGCCTTTCTACGAAACTCTCTGTCTTCTTCGGTCCTAGGCCACACACACTCGTGTGTGCGGTGCCCATACCTCCGGGAGCAATAGCTGAGTGTAGCGTTGCACTTTCGTCCTGCGTGGCAGACATATCTAACACCTTTTGATCAATTGTGTGTTGTTGTTTCTTCCAATGAAAATGCGTTGTGACCGTGTCCTCTGAGATTATTTTACTAGGGGACGGGACGGTGTTCGCCAGGTCAAGGCTCGAAACCTATCGATTGTGACTTTTATCGTGAGGGCGTTTTACCGGATCTTTCTGCAGGTTCCGAAACACATTTACAGCTGCCTTTGAAGCTTAATATTGTCGGTAAGAAGCTTTGTGAAGTGTGGTGTATTGTATTATGTTGTTTGTAGTAATGGAGTGAGTAATTTCAAATGGCTCTAGTTTACGGAGCCATTTCGACATGTTCATCAGCAATCTAAGTATTGTTGATCGTGTTGCTTTCAAGCGGCACGAACTATCAAATAAATCATGTATGTATGTATGTACTAAGCTGGTACTAGTTTGTATAGTCCACACTGTTGTGTTTTGCATTTTGCAATTAAGATCTGCCTCCGTCAAGGGCATAAAAAAACGCTGTCATGCCGACAGAGCAAATTTTCATTTACCTTATTACCACCTTCGCCACATGGCACTATCGCCAAATGGCAGCAAATACATATACAGTTTAGTTGGATAGAAAATACTATAGAGCAAAGCAAAAACAGTAGTTTCGAAATAAAGTGCAGGATTGCAAGGATTGAAATTGGTCACAGTTCAAGAAATTTGAGTTTAGTTCAGGAGGTCAAGAAATCGAGTTTACCATTCTTTTGACAGTTCGAACTTTCGAGCCTTTATTTTGTGTGATATTTCTTTGCTTCTATCAGTATTGGGAATGATTTCTACCGATTTTAAAGTAAGCTTAAAGTAATCTCCTGGGCACAGTCATGAAAACAAATGTACAATACATTTCCTTGAATGTTCGCTACCAAGCACAGTCTCTAAAAATAAATTAAAATAGGTCACCATGCTTGCAAAAGAGATATGATGTACCAGTCTTACCCTATTTTGCCAGGTCTTATATATAGTACTATTCATGTATTTTATCACTCCACATTACATTTTGCGGTGGCTGGAAGGTACAGTTTTTTTTTATGAACTTTGATGGGCGTACATGACACTTTGAGCACAAGGAACACTTATGCAAAAGAATCTAAAATAATCCAAATGACATACAATCAAAGCATTCCTCAAGTTGTTGGATTTTAAGGTCGTAATTTATGTCCATGAGTGATCATTTTGTTTTTGATGCTATTGAATAAGTGTAAAATTCTGCACTTGAAGGGTTTGCAATGTAGTGCTAAGGAATTACCAGTAAAGGTCAGGGTTGTTTGTCCTTCTTTTCTTCTTTTCCTCTTTTGTTGACTGGCTTCCTTTAAGCTGTTTGTTATGAAGCAATGTTTTGTAGACACGCAGTGTATATAGTCATCATGTGAGGCTGCTTCAAGAAGTGCTCGCCTAGGTTTCCTTTTCTGTGTGGCTGGTCCAATTAGTACATAATAGGGATACATGCCAATGCCTTGTCATGTCTTCATTAGGTGACATTGCCATTATCTCTTTGTGTCAGCTCTTGTGTGAGGAACATTGCCATTCTTGTTATCTTGTGGAGAATTTATTCATATTTTTGGATACTTGGGTTTTTTTTTTTTTTTAATGTAAAAACAATTAAAGAAGGGGAAAACGATTTGTTTATCTACTTGTATTTTTGTTCTCAGTGATGTCTTTTATCACTTGGTAAATATGATGTAGTTCTCACCAGCTAAACTTTGCCTCTAGAGATTCAGTCTGTTCTGTTTTGGTTTCATTGTCAGGTGAAATAGACTTTAAAAACCTAGGTCTTGATAAGATAGTCATACTCTTGCAGTTGTTTCTGATTGAATTTTGTTTTCTTTTAAATTTCCCTTTTCTGAGGAACAGCTTTTAATCTTCAAGGCTGTATGTTTTTTTAAAACAGTCAGTCTAACTTAAAATATAATTGCATTTGTGTGATTTTGTGTTTAATAATAATGCTTTGAATTTCTGTTTTTGCAGTAATGGATGATCATCATGGGTCGGATGAGGGAAAACATACACAAACCGAAGAAAGTCTTAGTAGAGAAGGGACTAGGGATGGTGAGCATCAGCTGTTACTATGATATGTATCAGTTGCCATGTGTTGATAACTCCTTTAGAGTTGTGTCTTGCCAAAATAATTCATTTTTTTTGTTACCTGTACGTTAATGGGTCTTAATTGTAATGGCAGCACTTTCTCAAGAATTTTAGGGCTTATGTCCTAACTTATATTATGCTTCAATATCAGGTTAGCATATGAGTTTTTTTCTTGTACACTAAGTACTCCAGCAATACTAAGAAGAACATTGCAAACCAAATGTGTTAGAGAAAGCCAACTTATAGTTTTGGCTATTATTTTTCAAAACACATCTTCTTTGAACCTGGATAAATTAGCCAGTTTCTAATTTTAATTCCTTTTCATCCCTGCTATGAAGGCTTAAAATTTAGCACAGAGAGTGTTATAGTAGATGGAGTTTCAAAATCTTAGGGAAGAAGTGATTGTACAGTACCACTTTAATGCATAGCTTAATATCATTGTGTATCCATTAAACTAGTCAACAACCCATTGTCCTCACTAGAACAAAGTAATTTTGTTTTTAAAATTGATATAAAATAAAATTCTCAACTTACCAGTAGTTTGGGAGGTTCTGTGGTACATTATAATTTATAGGTCAAGGTATAGATGTATGGCAGTGATACAAGCAATTTTTGCAGCATGTTACACAGAAGATATTTGCATATCATAGGTAGCTACTTAAGCATTTGTCGCGTGCACATATTTTTTCTATTCTTTGTTGTGACTCTTATTTAAAACCCCAAAAGCTGTGAACAAGACAGCTTGTAGCAAGTTGAGCTTTCTCTGTTAGCAAATAACAACCTTAACTTTTGAAGTGCCATTTACAAAGTAACCAACAGCACTTAAATGACAAAACTGGTAAACCATACATGTACAATTGCCCCTACTTTATTCTACAGGTATACTTACAGCCTGCAAAGCACTCACATTCTTTCCTGCGATGGTTTGGGGCACAGCAAACATAAATGAATTAAGAGAGGTTGAGGAGTTGAGGAGGCAGAGAAAAGAAACTTTTGGATGCCGCAAAGCTCTTAGAATGAGCTTGATGGCTATTAATGCAGTGTTTGACACTAGCTTTCTAGCTAATTTGCCCTTTGGGTAACTGTAGTTCTGTTTTTGTTGGTTCCCCATGTGTCTTTTTTGTTGCATACCTAGTAGGCTTTTGTTGCCCATTAGCACTCATGAGAAAATTTCAACTTGTAGAAATGCTCAACTTTTTTATAAACTTGCCTTCTTGTTTTGGTGTTGCAACAGTGATTCATTGGGTGATTAATCAGTCACGGAGCACATCCCTCACAAGATTTTAAACATCCACGAACTGTGCCTGCACATTTTGATGAGACTCCACTTTTCTGACAAATAGACCCAGTGAAGCACTTTTACTGGTCAAATACGATGAACCAATTGTCATGAATGAAAACATAATTCATGCCCTGAAGCACATTATTATCATTAATATTATTGTTATTATTTTTGTTGTCATCGTTGTTGTTGTTTTTAATATTGCTTTATTTATTTATTATTATTGTTATTATTAATAATTGTCTTTTTAACTATATATTAAGGCACTGCAGAAAGATGGCTCAGCCTGTACCTGTAGTACCCATTTTGTATTTGTAATCATAGATTAATAAAACTGCTTCTCTGCCTCACCAGAGATCAGTCGGGGAGTGGCTTACAATCCTGGCAACAGTGCCCCATTTCTTTTTGAGTCACAACAGTAAAACTTGTAGCCAAAATATTGCAGTGCCATGCAATTTGTGTGGAAAGACTTTGACACAAAAGTTATTTCCAAATACTGTTGCAAAATGCATCTTTGAAAATTCAAGGAGGTTATAGTGTTTGAGAACTAGGGATTAATGCTTTTCATGGTTCGCATGATCACTAATCAACCAGCCACTTTGATTTAGCAAGCTTTGGAGCAAGCTTCTCACAAAATTTGGGTTCATGGCTTGTTTCGGAAATGAGAGTCAATATGTAGAAACTTTCAGTGAATGTTAGAGTTGAGTTTACATGTCTTTGACTTAATACTTCCGAACTTCTGCTCAAATGATTTCCCCGAAACTTGGGCATGGTTTGTATTAGGTCAAAATAAGCTGGTTCCAGAAATTGAGCAAAAGTATGCCAGCAAAATTTTTTTTTTACTGGTGGTGTTGTTGTCCAAAAAATGGGGTCCAGTCAAACACCAGTAAGAATAAAAATATTATCCCCAGTAAATGGAATTAAGTAACATTATCACTGAGTGAAAGACAAAATATTTCCCAAAATTTCTTAACCAACACTTCAAAGCCCCAAAATTTATGTTGCAAACTTTGACATGGGTGAGTGTGCCCAGAATAACTGCAGAGCTACCTGAAGTAATGGTGAAATGGAATCAACAGAATAACCATGATAAGAATGGTGTTATCCTTTTGATACAATATTAATAACAAACAGTGGGGCTTGACTTTTCGAAATTACAGAAAAACTCAAATTGCATCCAGGGCCACCAGATCATAATTTTCAAGCAACATACATTTAAATAGAAAGGAATTGTTAGCCAAATTAACTTTAACATTTCTCTGAAAAGAACATCCAGTGACATATATAGGAATCACACAAACACTGAACAGAATGTCTTGTTTTCTAGTCATGAACGTTGACTTCGCAAAATTGCTTGGGTTAGAGCCTTGTTGCACCAGGCTTCTCGTACATGTGAAATAGACTCTCTCTTTCAGAAACAAAGAACAATGATTAAAACGTTCCTGTTAGGGAATGGCTTTCCTAAATCTGTGGCTTCTAATCTTGTGAGGTGTTTCAGACACAGTAACTCGGAACCTAGAACATCTTATCCCAATAACAACAAGACTATGAGTTTTAAGGATTTTAAATTCTAATGTGGGGTTTGGAACTGGCACTAGTTTTGCTAGCCTAATGATACAATTTTGAAAGCAGATGGGAGCTCCTCTGGGAGCCTGTCCAGGAATCCCCATCAATGTCCTAGACCAAAAATGACATGTACTTTATTACTTCATCTCATACTGGAAGTAAGTGATGTCTGAACAGTTCATTGAAGTGCCTTGAAACCAGAACCAGAGTATTAACAATATTACAAACAACACAACAAAGAAAGTACAGGATGCAAACAGAGCACAGTGATGCATACCCAAATGCAAGTTAATTTTGAAACCAAATTGAAAATTGCTATGTAGAATGAGACGGGTAACTGCAATCACAACTGGCGGTTTGCTATTTGCATGAAAGATTAGCAGACATTAAGTTGAAGGAAGTGAGTCTATAGAGAAATCCATTTGCATCATATTCATCAAAAACTGGTTTTCTTATTTAGGTACAGAAATACAGTATGTTAAAAAGTGGTTTCTTAGAAATCGATTTTGAAATAAAAACTAGCGTAAAAAGTCACGACGTTTCGACCTCTCCGAGGTCATTTTCAAGTGAGTAAAATTTTCTAAATTAGCATATAGCCATAAATATGTTAAAAACAAGTTATAATAGATAAAAATGTGGCGAACGCTAAAATGTGACAAAATATGTGAAAAAGTGTTAAAAATATACAATGGAAAAATAAAATAATCTTAGCAAGAATTGCTCTAAACAAATAATTTGGCGCGAATTGAATCGCACTGTTTGTGCGTTGGTTTCAGTTATTTGATAAAAAAAAAAAAACACATTTCAAAAATAAGGCAGTAAAATTTGTTCTGACACTTTCTTAAGATTCGAAAACTCTGTGCGATGTCTTCTGGCTCCATATCGTGCTGCTCTCTGAGGTGGTTTCCGATTGCCGATCTTTTGTGTTCTACAATTCGTTGGTGTAGGTGTCGGCACGTGTGATCGACATAGCCTGCATCACACCATAGTTAGTAGTATGATCACACAGGCCACACTGAAATGAATACACCACGCATTGTTGACTCACAAGAGGCTGCTTGTCTTCCCTGACCTTAATTTCATCCTTGACCTTTCTACTTGTGTAAACTGGGCTAATATCTGCGTTGATCTTCTGACTGAGGTCAGCCAGCTCTTCACGTATAATACGTTTGCAGATTTCTGGTCCTTGTAGGGCAAGACGCTTCTGACTGGGGCTTCTCTTTTATCAGCCACTCGGTTATGTGAATCCTCGGACACTTTTGATTCAATAAATATGCGAATGGTTGACTGCACAAGGTCGTCAGGAGGGCGCAGTCGGGGGAAGATCTCCTTAAGGCGTTCACATTCCTCGTGAAAAAACTTCCACTTTCAAATACAGTATGCATAATTATAATTTGAATTATAATAATATTACTGTTGTACTTTAGATTATAATTCCAAAGCTCTTTTTAAAAACTGATTTCAGTTTCATTATGTAGTTTGGTGCTTTGGGCCCAAAACAGCAGCCTGAAAACGGTCCTTGTAAGTTGGCAAGCCCTCGAGTAGCCAGGAAGTTTCAAGAAATGGTCCCTAAAGAAGCAAAGGGCCGACTTCAGACACAACTTGAAGCTAGTTTCAATTAGTCCAGCAAATTTATTTGACTTTCCGTAGGAGGAAGGTAAAATCCTAAAGGTAAACATGAAACGAATTACTACAAATAACTAACCGAAGACGGCAGAAAACTAAGAGGAAAATACAAACAGACGATAAACTAAACGGCTTACCAAAATGCTGGCAACGGGGTTCAGGGAACCAAGAAGATACAAGTGTACCAGACGATAAACTAGCACTAAATGAACATGAAAGGATAACACAAATATATACGCAACGAAATTTACATACGATGCGAGAAAAAAAGCATGCAGAATGTGAAAAAATACATTAACATACGGAACAAAAAAGGACACACAGAAAACACAAAATAGCCGTAACAGGCCCCTTCACAGAAAGTATCAGTTTTCCACAATATTGTTGTGTCTATTAATGAAGTAAATCCCTCCATATTTTTAATAGCCTGGCCAAACCATACCTGGAGGCATTAGATGATATGATCGATGAGGAGGAGGGGGAGTTAGAAGAAGACGAAGAAGAAGAAGAAGGACAAGAGGATCAAGAAGAACAAGGGGAAGGGCAAGAACAACAAGACGATGATGAAGACCTCTACAGAAAGTTAATAGAGGATGAGTTTATTGACAGTGATGTAGAATAATCAGTATTTTGTAGATTCAGTTTTTAAATTTTTATCAATATTTCTTTCACAGATGTATCAATAAGTAATAATTAAGTAAATAGAGGATGAGTCTGAAATTGTTTTGATTGTTCTACATTTACAACAGCTTATTCAAATTAGCCCAAGCTCAAAGGCTGAAGAAAATATGTCATTACTTTTTTTTTACTAAATGAACCACAAATCACTGTGTCGTCGGTGAATAGTTTGTTGGATGTAGATTTAAGGGACAAAACCATGACAGAATTTTTCATCTTTGCAATAAGAACCCAGTCACAGTCGTGCATGACTAACTGTGGCCACCTTCCTTGGTTTAAATAAGCTAATCAAAATGCATGAACTAGGTATGGTGAAAATATCAAGCATCATGTAACCTGTTGGTCAGTCGACAACTCCTCCTCTCACATTTCTTTTCATAATTTTGGATTTACCAGGTTTGAATGGAAGCCATAAGAAAGTTGTTGAAAACATGTCAAAAAATGATGAAAAAAAATTAGTTTGTTGGCCTGTGTTAGAAGTGCACCACTGTAAATACAATGATAAGTATTATATTAGTATGTCCAAAAGGCATTTACCTGTCAAAAATAGAATTTCTCAAACTAATTCTAACTTTGGTTATTTTGCCTTTGTAACAATACAAATCTCAAGATTATAGTGGTTTTACAACACAGGCTAAAAGCAGGCCCTAAAATATAATTTTCGAAAATGTTTGGATAAAGCAACGGTTTGTATCATCCGTGAGCATTGCAGGTAATTCAAGCCAATTAATTCAAGGTCACAAGTCAGATTGTTTTGGTTCGCCCGTGTGTAGAAAGATCTACATGTATAAGATTCCGGTTGATAGTGATAATGGTAATTATACCTGCTCATGAAAACACCAGTTGTGTAAAGTCCAGTCTAGCCATAAATAAATAAAGATTTGTAGTCTTCTTTGTCATAACTGAATTATGTTACTGAACTAGTATGAGGTCCGTGTTGGTAAAACATTGGTCGAGTTCTTCACCTTGCAATGTTATGGCGAGATCCATAGACTTGTAAAAAAAAGAAATACCCGTATCAGTATCCGACGTAAGTTTCATTCCTTGTTCAGTGCTAAATTCCTGAGTGGTGTGCCTACAAACGAGGACTAACAATAGAGCTATAAATCAATGAACATAATAAATCCCTCTAAGATTCTCCAACCGAAACAAGTGATGGGTTGTGGAGGTATCACTGAATTCCTAACTTTCAACCTTCTGCTTTCATTTCATCGTTTCTCCCGGTTAATAACAGGCACCCGTTGTAGCTAGTTCCAGCCGATCCCAGGAATGCAAATCTCATTAGCAGTCAGTGCTCTGTCTGATAACCATAACGAGTACTTTTAAGGGTATCAAGTCTTATATCGGAGATTCGGTGATATTTCTTTCTAAAAACAAAAACTGAAATAGTGTTCAACATAACCTGCCTCAGCGCGTGTGCGAAAATCTATTGGTTCCTTTCAGAGGTTTCTTTAAGAGCACTCGGCTAACCAGGTACGATTTCCGTACAGCTCCATACATTAATTATGTATGCAACTATGTCAAACTATCACATTATACTCAAACAGCAATCGTCAAAAGAACGAGTTAGTCAAAAAATTGCATGCACAATTAATGTAAGGGGTGGTGCGAAAATCTCGCCAACCTCCCTGTCAAAATAAGAGAGCCCCTCTGCCAGTTTTTTCCGCATAGTATAACTTCCACTGACAGAATCGCTATGATAACGATGACAACCACAAAGCGTTTTGTGGTGTATTGAATAGGCCACAAAGCGCTTTATGGTGTTTTGAATAGGCCACAACGCGCTTTGCGGTGTTTTGAATAGGCCACAAAGCGCTTTGTGGTGTGAAAAATTGGAAAAACCAAATTATTTCAGAAAATATCTGTGAGATATTTACGAGTCAACGAGCCATCCAGTTTTCAATGTTAAATTCCCAAAATAAAACACCACATAGCGCTCTGTGGTGTTTTGAATAGGCAACAAAGCGCTCTGTGGTGTTTTCAATAGGCCACAAAGTGCTCTTTGGTGTTTTCAATAGGCCACAAAGTGCTCTGTGGTTTTTTGACTACTAGTGCTGTTTTGTAAAGCAAAGCGAACTAGGAACAGTTAGAAAGCACTCCGGCCATAAAATCTACTCGACAAGAAACTTTCTGTAATAAATGGTCGATGCTACTGGAGACGGCTTACAAAGGTTCAGTCAGTCAGCCTCAACAAACCTATACAGAGAAGAGGGCTTTCGCGAACCGGATTTCGTGTGAGTGACAAGATTGGGAATAGAGAAATATTGCGTAGATTGAGTGGTAGTTTTACAGCACCGAAACTAAAATTGGTTACACTGCTTCTCAGAAATTTTGTTTTGCCTCTGTAATATCATTGAACGACCTGAACGATTTGAGAATAATCAAAGCGCGGAGTTTAATATTGGCTGGCCGGGAACACGCAGTTCGCAAACCGGAGAGCAACCACTGTTTAAATCTTCGATCGAACTTTCATGTTGAATTTGAAACTGAAAATACACTAAGCGGTCAATTTCCGATAGAAGTCTTGTGAGGTAAATGCAATTCTTGCAAATAGTGGCTGCATATTTACGTTCAGAGTTACTCTGGTTCAGAGTAAAGACATACAAAGTCAAATACTGCTTCCCTACGCTACCCCTCCAAAAATCAATTTTGCTCGAAGACCGAACTGCAACGGAGTTTAGTTACCAGTCTTATGCTGCGTGTTATTAGATAGAACGCATGATATGATTGGCTCCGTATATCACATTACGTCAGAGGACATGTCTGCCACATAGGACATAACTGCAATGGTACATGTGTAGGCAGTAGCTCAAATCTTAATCCTGGGGGTGGGGCATTTGAAATTTTATTATTGCCCTGGGACTAAGAATTTTCCTACCTGCGAGACAACCCCGGACCATATGGCACTTTCGTGGTTTTGGTCTCACATTTAGCGGAGAACGCAAATATTGATATTTTCATCACGCGTTGACACAAATCATGATCAAATCAACCGAAGTTAATTCCATATAACAAAGGGATTCTTAAGCTACCTGAGATGATCAGATTCATAAAAATCTTTAAGATCGTACTTATTTTGTCAAGGGAATTCTCACCATTATCACAAAATGTTGTGGCCAATGGAAGCTAGGATGAACGGACATACATGCTGGTGAACAAGACAACATACAAAATAATGCTGGTGAATAACATCTTTTTCATTATGGTTTATCAAATTTTGAGCAGCGTTATTTTCAAATTTTGAGCAGCCTTTTTTATTCAGTGATGAGCCCGGGGACGGGTCATTAGAAATTCTTATTTCTCTCCACCCCGAAAATGCTTGGGGGTCGGCCCATTTAATTTCTCTTAGATACTTGTTATAGTGTAATATACAGTATAATTATATAGCTCCATCGAAATCCAATATTGCCAACAGACCTATTTTTTATTAATTTTTGCAAACTGTCCAAATTTAAAATAATTTGGATAGTTTTTGCTCGAACGTTTAGTTTAGCTTTGAACAAACTGTCCAATTTGAGAAAAATCTGGATACTTTCCATCAACCAATGAAATATCAAGATAAATAAAAGAACCTAGTATTGGCCAATCAGGTTGCAGCAATTATCACTGCCATCAAACGTCACCGAGCGATTGTAGCTCGCTAAGTTTTCTTATGTTAATGGCGGACTTTCCCGACTTTTCTCTCCACCTTTTCGACGTCTAAACTTTCAAATGGAGTCTACGGTTAGGTTTCCAGAGATAGATGCTACTGATTTACTCGAGATGAGGGAGAATAATCAGAACAAGAACACTCGAAGAGGCAAAAAACCTGTGTAAAAGTGTTTGACCTGTGACGTGCTGAGCAAAGCGAAGTGAGAAATATTTACCTTGTTGATCTGTTTTTGAATCCTTTATAATTAATAGCTTGTCCAATTTGAAATAATTGGATTTAAAAAATTCCTCGGACTGCCAAATTGGACTTGGCCTACGGCCTCGTCCAATTTTGGCTGTCTTCAGAATTTTTTTCATCCAATTATTTCCAAATTGAGCAGCGTGTAGTCCTATTACATATAAAAATAAAATGGCAATTTACAATATGTTTTTCATTGGCTAACCGTCCTCTGTTTGACTGGTAACAGGTCATCATGATTTTCCATTTCTTTAGTAATTGAGTTTTTAAGTTTTCGACCCTCTTCTTGCTTACATAAGTCAAACAATGCTTGTCTCTACTGACCCAAGTGCATAAATTCAAAGTCCTGCGGTGTACTAGCATGTCAACACGGAGCGAGTAGAAATACTCCTACTTGCTTGATGCTACAGAAACCGGGATAAGCTCCAGCAGCATGGGAAATATGGCTCGATGCCGATTCTTCTTGATTTGACATTATTATCACAAAGAAGGAACTGTTCCGATTTAACATCAAACCAGATAGCAATTGCGTTTATTGCGGGGAATCAGACTCCATAGATCATACCTTTATTGAGTTCCAGTTCACAAAATCCTTTATATTTACTCAAGAAGTATTACAATGGTTTAATGTAAATAATAGTTCTAATTTCATTCTAATTGCGGAAGATGTTCTCTTTGACTTTTTCTCTGCATCAAACACACTAACAAAGAAATTGAATCAAACTCTTCTCTTCTTGCGCTATCATGTTTATAAATGTAAGCTCCAAAATAGCTCACCACCACTACAGATCACTGACTTTATCGATAAAATAAAATACAAGTATAAAATCGAAAAGATTAATTATGTTTTACAACGTAAAGTTCCTCCTCTTCTCCTTATTTCTCTTCCTCTATGTAGATTTTAAATAACAATTAGGGAAATACTGTAAATTAAAACACTTAGAATATATGTTTAGATTTCTCAAAAATGTAACTAATGCTAGTGTTATTATGTGTTTGTAAAGTTCTTTTTTGTGTGTGTGCAAAAGCAATAAAAATGTGAAAAAAAAAAGATTTGGTTACACATTCCTGTGTTAACGCGTCACGAAATGTAAACCTGAGTGTAGCCTTGTGTGTGTGACGTCACGTTTAATTTTGCGGTATGTGAACTATTTTCCGAATTTTTTTTTTTCGTTCTTCCATAGGTGTCTACGTGCTAAAGCACTAGACACCAAGCACGTAGACACCAAAAACTAGGCTGAATAGGGTCAAGGAAGGTCTATAGCAACTAAAAAGGTAACGCAGAGGGCAACGTTAATTAAAGAAATGCATTATCTTGCCATATTATTATCTAAACTTAGGCACATGTCTATCAATACCAGAGCTAAATTAGATGAATATAGACTTCAACTGTGCGCCCGTCACTGGCAATGACTAGGGAGGTTATACATGGCGTTTACGGCAAACGGCAAAAATTAAACTTTTCCGTCTGTCTTCAGCTGTTTCTACAGTAGAGTGAAAATATTTGTATACACTACTTACACTGACTATAATAACTAAGTGTTAAAAATTAATTATTGCTTACCTTATCTAAGTTTATATATATATCATGAAGCCAACACTACTTACAACAACGCTTACACTACATTGCTTACTGAATAAGAATGTTACTTACCTGCAGAATTTCAAAAAAATCGATTACATACACTACTAATAATGTCATGGATATGTCCATAAGAAATCTCCCAAAATCTACGATTTCGTGCATTAGGATGATAATAGTTTGGGTTATATTTTTACAGGAAGAGTAGAACAGAAAGTATTTTCGCCCATAAGAATTAAGATGATTGAGTATTTGAAGCGAAAGTGAGTGTTGTAAGACGCCATATCTATTATTTCTATTCTGTAAAGTTTGTCCCAGTATTCAGCATTCTATTAGCTGAAAGAACTGCAATGCAGAATACAGTTTTCGCTACGTCGATACTTTGCAGAGTTTATCTTTCTAAAAGAGCCCAGTAAGTTTCGGTCATGGAGAGGGTGTAAACACATTTTTAAAATTTTGTATGATGGAGATCAATTTTTGGTCAAAGTAACAATTACCTCCGTACAGATGCTCCCTCGAGAAATCAAAACTATATGAAGGCTTTGACAAGGAAACTAACTGCCCAATCATCGTCTTACAAACTGGGCAGGTTTGGATCCGTTGAAGTAGCCCTTCATTCGCTTTATTCTGGCTGGGAAAATGCTGCGGGCAACAAGTTATACGTGATTTATAACTTGAATTCCCCAAACAAAGAAAAATACAAAATTCAGCCAGCCCAATCAACTGAGGGTAAACCCCTTTAAGAAACGTTTCTAATCGTTCCGCCCTTTCAACCAAAACACTTTCTGAGCTATCGCGGTCCAAACTCTTGAAATCTTCTTTCCCCATGATATCTTCAAGCTCCATGTCCTTAATCAAGCTGTAGCAGTCCCGCCGGACAATGTCTAACCTTTCTTCTTCTCTTGCCATCACTGTAGAATTTGCCAAGTAAAGTATCCTCACCGCATTTTCTTTAGATTTCGGTTCATCCTTGAGGCACTTTACACAAAGGTCAAAAACTGACTTTGCTTGATACTCGTCTGCTAACTTTAAGAGATGATCAACCTTGTCCACTGAAAATTAACGAAAATAGAAGACAGAATTCAGCGGACACCTCCGTTAAATGCTGACACCAATATTTAAGCCATTTTGTTGCGCAAAACCTGCAATAGGCGGACACTTCAAGGGCTTTTTACTTCTAAAAGCTCAACTCACACTACACTACGCGATACACTACGCTTGAATTTCTAAGCTTTTGCGTGACGCGGCATTTACATGACGGTCGAGAGAACTGTCATGATGGTTAAAAAAGTGACTTATTTCGGGGAATTTGGTTATCTGAACAGTTCATGTCTTAGAAAAAATATTATTTTAATGTTCTAGAGTTCCACGAAGGATAAATTCACGCATTTGTAGCAAAACTCAGTAACAGATGTTTCTGTTGGTTTCCGGCCGCCATGTTGGTGCCCATACGGATGGGCACCAGCATGGCGTCTCCATACAAATCTATATAAATTTGGGTAAAAAAGTTCTCCGCATATCTTGCATAAAAAATTGCTGTGACCAGAATTTGGGCGAGAGTCTTTGCATATTTACTTTCTTTTATTTCCCAGATTCTGGACTTTATGTATTGAACGGTTTTGATTTTTAGTTTGATCTATATATTTTGAATGGCGTGACACTGAAAACCAGCAATTCCAAATTGATGCCTTGACTGACTGGACATTGTACTATGAGCAGTCTTTGATCGTACACTCTGTTACACTGTGCTATAAAAGGGTTAATAATTAACTTTATTACCGAACCTGTCTAGAGCGGACACTCTGTATTAAGTGGACACTAGTGTCTCAAGGGTGTCAGGTTTCACTGTATTTTAATGCTGTGTCAATTATTGTAACTTGACACCTGGCTCTCAAAGGATCACATGCTGTGCATGACTCCTATGCACTTGAGAAAAGATTTTTATGAATCATTAAAAGAAAACAAAACGTCTTTTTACTTGTATAATCTGAAGTAAACAAATGACCAGCTGAAATGAATGAGGGATTTTGCAAAATTTGAAAATGTGGAGCTCTGATAACCATCTAAAGTTGCGCAATCTAAATTATGAAACATTCACGGTATTTTGATAACTTCTATCCTGAGAATTCTAAGGCAAATATCTTCATTTATATCAATTAACCCAGTAAGATCTAGCAATCCTGAAAGTTTGAGGTCAGAAGCTTAAATCTAGCTTTTGATTTTTTTTTTCTCAAAGGCAAAAATAACTTGTTTTGAGAAAACGAGCTTTAAACTTACAGAGAGAAATGCTTCTCAAAACAAAACTTCATACCTTAATATTCAAATTCTGGTAAAAACAAGCATTCCAAACGTTTTCAGAATTTCAGGTAAAGCCCCTCTTATAAGGCCTGAGGCCTTAATTTTATTGAGTATTAACGTGGGCTCCGGAGGGATAGAGAAGATGTGGTAGACTGAGAGAGACCTGGCGCGGAACTGCACAGAAAGAAAGGACATTCTTGAGTTTTACGTCGTGAAGCCAGGTAGGTATCTGGGCTATTTCTGAATGTTTGAGTTTGATAGAATGTACTTGCAGGAATAATACAAGCAAGCATTTTAAACAAATTATTAATGAGAAAACCTTCCTTTCTTTTTAGTCAAAGCTACTGAAATGCTGCTTTCTGTTTCACTTACATGTTATCCCGTCTCTTTCTTTCAGGTACAGTTGTTTTAGGAAGCTCAAAATCTCGTTTGTTTTCTTCCCTGGTAAAGGAATCTCATTAGCAGTTGCCTCTTTGAACTGAGTATTTAACATGGCTTTGAAAACTGGCGAGTGTAAACTTAATATCGGGCGATGGACATGGAATCTCTTGTCTTCTACTACAAGAACAAGGTCACTATCCTCCCAAGGCTCAGAAAAGGGATTTATCTCTTCAACTTCGGCAACAAAAATTTGGGCATCTAGGAAAAAGAAAAAAGAAAAAAAGTTTGCTCCTTAAAAAGTTACTGGCACGTTTGATTCACTTAAAAGGAAAAAAAGCCCACACATCGTAGTCACATTCAGTTCCTTTATAGCTCTTTAGGGTCCAGGGCCTGAGTCAGCTGAGACTTCATACCTTCGCAAATTCTAAATAAACCTTTTTTAACAGTAGCTTGGGTGGTTTGTTTCTCCCATTTACAGATCACGTGGTATCCTCTAGAGAATTGTTCTTTTATGCAGCTAAAAATTGTTTATTCTTATGCACGCAACCCTTTGAAAATTTGAAAACTAGAATTCGCAAGAGTATCAAAAACAATGGTTTGAAATGGGGCAACAAACCTCTCAAGCTATAAAGCTAGCTAACCAAGCTACAATCGTAGACAAACGTCTTGGGACAAATTTACACTTATAGCGCTTTTGCGCAAAGGCGAAGACGCGCATACAACTTCACCTACCAAACCTTGTCTCCTCCCAGCCGACATACAATGTTGAAAACTAGTACCTGCAATTTCTCTTAATTTTCAAGATTGTATTGGGTGGGGACGGAGAACAGTAACGCGTTTTAAAAAGGATAGCAGTGCTTTTTACAAACTTCAGTTGTAAAACAAAGATAATACATTACGTCACTCAAGTGTCCCAAGGACTTTTGTCCACGATTGTAGGGCTATATTGTAGTTCATCAGTTGTCATTTTCACCTCCTAATGGGACCTTCCTTTTCGCTCGATTATTTCTTTCTTTTACTTTAGTTCCTTTCATCACATGTTGACTCCATGTTTCTTTGTGCAATTTTCTTTATTAGTTTTCACCGGACCGCATAAACATGCTCAAACCTCGCGAGGTTCCACAACTGTTTTATCGTGGTTGATACTCCGCTGAAAACGTTGCAATTTTTATGTCATCTTTTCTGTATCTTCGACATTTCCCGTTGTCCCGGCTACACTCTTATTAAACCCTCGAACAATTACGTTACAAAATTTCCAAACTTCGAGTAGAACCACTGCCTGCAAACGTGCAGTCTCACTGCAAAATTTTGAACATTTTACGATGCCAGTTCTTTGGCCGGTAAGAGTCTAGACCATGAAAAATGTGGTCAAATTGTTTTCAATTTTTTTTTCTTCATGCCCTTTTGTTCTCGGGAAGGAGGCAGCCCGTGTAAGGTTAGAATGAAATATCACAGGATACAGTTTGTCACGGTTTCGAAAACTTGCTAAATTAATTTTACGGTTTAAAATATTTTTTTTTATATCTTTTCGATAAAAAAATATATTTGTGACGGCTTTTGCCCGTATCGTCGCTACTGTTTCTACAAGTCTCGGCCGTGTCTCAAGTTCCAAAACAATTGCCTTGCGTTACGTTACAGGTTCACTGGAGTCACAATCACCGTGCATTTGACCAATAGGTGCGCTAGAGTTTAGTTTTACAATGACTTAAAAGTCATTGTAAAACTAAATTTGACATGAACTTTTAAAATGAAAGCATGTGATTGTTCGATAACTTGACAGGTCTTGACAGCCCAATGAAGAACTTTTTATGAAATGTCGGGATTGGTTCGCAACCAAACGTTTTCCAAGATTCTCATTCCTATTGCGAAGCGTACTGTTTGAAGTTCAAGGATTTTGTTAGTTAAAAATATCCGTTAACAAATCTTCATTGACAGAAAAGGCCTTTTTCAGAAATATATTTGATATATCAATGGGAACTTGACTAACCAAATATTACTGTCTGACCTCACAACTAAACACAGTTCTACAATAAAACTGAACAAAGGCGTAAGCGTATGTCTGCTTGGTTATGTCATACTCGTGTTTCAACTTCTGTGGTTTCGCAATTTCGGGCATGCAGGGACCCGTTTCTCGAGGCATGTACTAAAACCCGAAACAACGAAACGAAACGAGCGAAACGAGCGAAACGAAACCACCGAAATGAAACCACCGAAACATGCGAAACGACTGAAACGAGTAAAATAGTAAGTAGATAAATAAAAAAGTTAAAAACAAAGCCTTGATCTCTAGTACGTTACTATGGCAGCCGGATCCCGTACCCAGATCCTGCTCTTAAGCCACATGTGTGACATCGTGACATCACAAACCTGAAAGGTGGACGGGCGCAAGCGTGTCGAGCAGGAAGACATCGAGAAAAAGGTGGGCATTTTCACATACTGAATGGTATCCTAGCTAAAACAAGAAATCTAATTTCAAAGAGAGGTTTTCTGGTCGTATCGTGGATTCTTAGAAGGTGGCGAATCGAATGGTCTTTTCGAGAATGACTTTGCAGCATTCTTCGTGCGAACCAGGACTTTCTTTAATATATATCTCTAAAGAAAAACAAGGCCGATTTGACAGGCTTTAATCATATTAACGTCAGACCTTCGTGACTCCTGCAGTTCTCAAAGTAATTTCTTATTAGGCGCTCAGCTCTTCACGGATATTCTTGAGATTGTTTTTCCGTACATCCTGGCCCGGGCTCGGCGTTGTCGATTCGCCACCGCCTAAGAATCCACGATACAACCAGAAAACCTTTCTTTGAAATTACATTTCTTGTTTTAGCTAGAATGCCATTCAAAATGTGAAAAATACTCACCTTTTTTCGATGTCTCCGTGGTCGTCGTCGACACCCTTGCGCTCATCCATCTTTCTGGTTTGAGCTCGAGATGTAACAATGTCACACATGTGGATCTGGGTACGAGATCCGGCTGCCATAGTAACGTGCCAGAGATCAAGGCTTATTTACTTATTATGTTACTCGTTTCGGTGGTTTCGTTTCGGTGGTTTCGTTTCGCTCGTTTCGTTTCACTCGTTTCGGTCGTTTCGGTCGTTTCGTTTCGTTGTTTCGGGTTTTAGTACATGCCGTTTCTCGAAGGTCCCGAAAAGTTTTCGCACTCGGAAACCGTAGCAAAATCTCAAACCTTATGATTAAAGAGCTGTTTTATTCACATATTCTTAATATGAACAGAGGTTTTCTTCATATTGTTACATAATCAGCTCATGTAATCCTATTCATTCGATCACCTTTTAAGTGTCGTCGCAAATAATGTGCATTGTCCCGCAAACCCTAATATATGCAGAAACGCTTCTAGAACTTTCTAACATTTGCATAAGTAAAGAAACTTGTGAGTTTAGCTCGACAGTCATTCATTATCAGTGTGTGTGTAAGCAATAAAACTTTTGCCATCCGGAGTAGTCAACACATATAAGAAGTTTCAAGCGTTTAAGGCTCTCTGTCTAGTAGATACAGATTATCTTAAAATAGCTTTGCGGGCCCGAAAAGTTTCCAAGGCTTTCGAGAAACGGGCCTCTGGCCTAGGTGATTACGCCTGGCAGTCTTCAGAAAACATAAATAAAAGGCCGAGAATCAAGAGTTCCACTTCCATTAAGGTCAACATAATTTGGGTTGTACAAGTTGACCAATCGATCACAAATTGAGCCACGTGTGAGCTATCAAGCTCCACAGACATGGCATTACTTACACCAGTTTTACAGAAACATATTATGCGATGTCGAAGAGCTTAACATATCAAATTAATAATACAAAGGCTTACCAGGTGAACTTGGTGAGATATTAGCTGCCATATACATAACCGATTCGCTGCTATTAGAGGCCATTTGCAGTGTGGTCGTTGAGCTAACTATCTTCTTCTTCGTAATCAACTTCCGCCTTTCCACGAAACTCTCTGTCTTCTTCGGTCCCAGGCCACACACACTCGTAAAGCGTAATTAGCAGTGCCCATACCCCCCGGAGCAATAGCTGGGCATTAGCTCAAATCTTAATCCTGGGTGTGGGGCATTTGAAATTATAAAATTGCCCTGGGACTAAGAATTTTCCTACCTACGAGACAACCCCGGAACATTTGGCACTTTCGTGGTTTTGGTCTCACATTTAGCGGAGTACGCAAATATTGATATTTTCATCACGCGTTGACACAAATCATGATCAAATGAACCGAAGTTAATTTCATATAACAAAGTGATTTTTAAGCTACCTGAAATGATCAGATGCATAAAAATCTTTTAGAAATTCTCACCATTATCACAAAATGTTGTGGCCAATGATGGAAGCTAGGATAAACGGACATACATGCCGGTGAACTAAACAACGTACACAATACTGCTGGTGAATAACATCTTTTTCATTATCAGTTATGGTTTATCAAATTTTGAGCAACGTTATTTTCGAACTTTGAACAGCGTTTTTCATGATGATGAACCCGAGGGCGAGTCATTTGAACTTCTTATTTCTCTCCACACCGAAAATGCTTGGGGGTCGGCCTATTTCTCTTAGATACTGGATATAGTGTAATATACAGTAAAGTAAAATGGTAATTTACAATATGTTTTTCATTGGCTAACCGTTCTCTGTTTGACTGGCAACAGGTCATCATGATTTTCCATTTCTTTAGCAATTGAGCAGTTTTTAAGTTTTTTCGTGGCTTACTTAAGTCGAACAATGCTTCTCCCTACTGACCAAGTGTATAAATGAGAACTAGGGGTATTAAGCCCTGCGGGGTACTATCATGTCACCAGGGAGCGAGTAGGAATACTTCTACTTGCTTGATACTACAGAAATGGCCCGATGCCGATTCGCTTCTTGATTTGACGTTATTATTTGTTTTAATCGGAAGAATTTCTAAATACAAAACCCAACAACGATGCAGTTCTGAAAGTCTACTTTGGTACACGATTGTTCTTTTTAAGCACTAGGAACAGAATTCAATCAGTTAAGTTTCAATGAGCTCGTAAATATATAATGAACAAAACATTAAGAATTTTTTATTTAACCCAACATTGGCCCAACAGCAATGCCGTTTTTAACGTCTACTTTCTTACACGATTGTTCTTATTAAGCACTAGGAGCAGAATCCAGTCAGTTAAGTTATCTTTCAATAAACTCGTGAATAGATAATGAACAGGACAACAAGAATTTTGAATTAAAATTTCTTTTCGCCGATTTTCAATTCATGTTACACTGGTTCCACAAGTTTTCTCACGGCGCGTCAGTTAAAAACCTTTAGGACCTACCAAGGTCGACCCAGGTAAATTCACGCAATACTTGAGGAACCTCTTTCATCCAACGGTACCGGTCTAATCAGCTAAATCAAACAACTTTTCCAAAACTTTCAAAAGGTTACTGTCAAAGTGATCGCCGTTGCGGGTAGTGTAAGAACAGGAAGGAGTGTAGCTCTCAGAACTCCGGTAATAACCTCTGGATCTGAAGTCATTAGCAGCATCAACGGTGTTAAAAGCCAAGCAATGAATTACGTGTTTGTAGGCAGAGCACGATCGCAAGCAATTTCTTATGCATACTTTTGTTTTCCCATTGGGAAGGTGGGTCGGGCACCAAGCCATAGGCTTCTTGGCTTCGCTCCACAACCATGTGGTGCAAGCCACAATTCTTGCAACTTGAGGACTGAGGTCCTTGATAAATTCTTCTGAACATATCATTCTTGGAAGGAGAATGCCTAGGAGGTTATCGTTGTTAAGCAATGGTAATTGTTCATACTTTTCAAGTCTGTCCAACTTTATTCCCGCCAGTAAATTACGGCAATCTTCGCCTATACTTGAGAGACCGTATTGCTGAGCGAGAAGAAGAATCTTCATGGCATTGGACTCTGTTTTAGGTTCATTCTTGAGACAACGGGCACACAGGTCAAGGACTCCCTTTGCTTGGTACTCGTCAGCGAGTTTCAGCAAGTGTTCCACATTATTCATTGAAAAATAATCCATAGCGGACTACCTCTGAAAAGAACGTCACACTCAAAATGTTAAGTAATTACCGTTAATCAATGCCAACTAATAAAAGGTGCACAGTGTGTACACGTGGCTACGTGTTTACTTTTATATCGAGCGCATCGGGCAAATACGTTTTTCTGTGATGTATTTGTTTGATACGGGGCATTGGCTTTGGAAGGCTATTCATGATAAAAGTGAATAAAGAGCTGGAAACTTGTTTGAAAGCAAAATCAAAATATTGATCGACTAGATATGTTAAGCCGGTTTGAAGACTGTTGACTCCTGCAGATAGTTCACTTGATATTTTGGATTCTTCTGCGTCTTGTAAACTGCGTATTTGTTGCGACGTCTGCACCATTTTTACAAAAATTTTAAAATTTTGTCACTTTTCTCCGCTTTATTAGTTATTTGTGGCAAACAACAAGTACACAAGGATGCACTCGATTATAAAGCAGTAAATAGAGAGATAGGTTATTTGTTGGCCTGCTCAGTCCGAGTTCCTTTCAGCGAAAAACGGTGAGAGAGCAACATATAGTGACTTTTGCTATTTAAACGTCTGCGCAACTACGACTTCATTGACCGCGAGCAAGATGGAAATATTCTGCCCCCTGTCGGAACAATCAGAACGAAGACCTCGCTACACTCCTCGCGCTTTGAAAAACCTTACTATGCATGCATTGATCTGGCTTATCTTTGTGTCGGTATAGTTTCCTCAATAAAGTCTCTAAAATAAGCAGCGCAAATTTTTCTGATATATTGCATCTCTACATCCGTTTCACCTGAAATATCTCATGGTACAATCTTGTGCAGGTCTATGCAATCTGTCGCACCCAAAAAATTAATGTAGTGTGGGAAGAATAGGAGTTGCGAGTTACCTTAAATCAGAGTGATGTGCAAGTCTGTGGAACTTGCTTGTGATCTCCACTCTCTTGTGTACATGCAACTGTTTGACAAAACCTAATATTTCATTTGCATTCTTCTCGGGTAGTGTAATCTCACCAATCGTTGCTTCTTTAAAATTAGATGTCAGCATAGCTTTGAATACAGGTGAGTTTAAAGTCAATATCAGACGATGAACATGAAACCTTTGTCCTTCCACAACAAGAGTTAAGTCCCTGTCTTCCCAGGGCTGGGAAAATGGATTGTCCTCTGTGAAATCAGCCTGCACACGGACATAGCTTTTCTCTGTACGTTAAATAATAATAATAATAATAATAATAATAATAATAATAATAATAATAACTAATAATAATTAACAGTACTTGCAGTACTGTTAATTTGTTGAGCTACGAGGGTTAAAAGGTGGACTAATATAAAGGTTGGATAGATTCTGCTACTCATCAGAATATCTTCTTCAACATGAAATCCACAGAACTAAACAGTTTTACAAACTCTTAAAGTGTTCAGAGCAAAGACCTTTCCAGCATCATGCCTTCTCGGTGTAAGGTCGTATAACAATGGGGCAAAATATAAATGATAATCTCTCCTATTCTTGCAGCCACTCAAAGGGTCTGAGAGAAAAATACCCAACTACAAGTTACCTTCAGGTTCTTCGGTCAGGTTGCCTTCGGCCATCCTGCTGGAGCTCGTTTGAACTTCAGTAACACAGTTACGATCTTCACCAAGGTACTCACACCTTCTGCAACCCACACTTTGAAACGTGAATAAACCTTTCTGCAAAATGGTACATTTGTACGGAATCAGTTTTTAATAACTAAGCTTATTGTTCATCAGGAGATACATTGGTACGGAAATATGTACTGAGGCCAACTAAAATTTCAGACATGTCTAAGAAATAAGGGAGCAAGTTCTTGTGTGCGGTCGTTTCGCCTAGAAGACAATTCACCCGAAGCCCCAGCATATTTGAAAGCCCTTTCATCCGGGTGGCACACTAGCTCACTCCCATGGCCAACGCATGATGTTTATAATTTTTACCTGTTTCGTTTTCTCTGTTAAAAGATGATTTCCAATCGGCACTGCGCACTCTCGAGAGTTTATTTACATTTTTTCTTTTGGGTCATGTAAGACGTCACAAAATGTAACATTTCGTAACTAGTTACATAGGTGAATTCAACGTTTCATGTCAACCGCCATCATGATGCGAAGCTTTATACTTCGTTCTTTCTGACAATTCACTTGATGAAACGAATAGGAATAATGCCGTTTGGAACCGCCGTTTTCTACATTTCTAAGCATCCTGTCTTGATTTTGTTTTAATTTTTCTCTTGTTTCTTTATTTCTAAACTTTTTAAGAAAATAGTGAAATCCAAGATGGCGGATCCAAGATGGCGGGTCAAATGACGTCATGAGACGTCATAATTAATAAAGATGGTAAATATATCACATTGTATAGCAAGCTCGAGGCTATCTAATTTATGTAAATTAATTTCTCTGCCTTAACAAAAGGAAAACCCAGGGAAGGCCGGGAGGGGCTCTATCCCCCGCTCCCTTGTACTTTCGGTGTGGGGTGTGAGTTGGTTCAATTCGCTCTTAAAGACGTTTTCAATAAACTCTTCCAAGAAATTGAAGCTCTCTGTATCTCATTGTAATCTGCTGAACCATCTGAACTGGAACTTGGGGAGTGCTCAGATCGACAACGAGGACGTCATCTGAGATCTTAGAGCTCAGTTAGCACACTACGTACCGTATGCGTTACGCGCGGCGCCTAAGACCTAGAAACATCACACTGACGTCATGGGGCCCCGGAGACAACAGTAACAGAAGTTTTAGAAACAGAACAAGTAAAAAGAAGAATATTCAAAACGAAATCACGTCATTTCGTGAAGGTCAGAAAAGCCAGATTATGCTAGTAGTGCTAAATTTAGATAAAAAGCTTGCTGAATTATGCTAAAAATTATGTTAGCGCAATCGACAAAAACCTATTTGTAAAGCACCGGGATCTATGCGCCCTACTCTTTGCGATGCGTGTGTGGCTTCTTTAACGTTCCCTGCTAACCATGTAACACTGAAGATGTAGGAGACGGGGCCTACGGTTTGCTAGTCTTTATCCGAGAAGACTTGAACGTCTAACCATTTGCTGTAATAACAAAAGCAGCACATTCTTCTCAGTTATTTTAACCCTGAGTGTTGGTCCGATCTGGGACTCGAACACTCGATAGGGCTTTCCACAAGTTGCCCGGCAACTTTTTGGAAACTTCTTGTATTTCGAGTAGCTTTTTTTGTTTCGAGCAACTTTTTGCATTCTGAACAATTTTTCTAGTTTCCTACCAATTCTGAGAAATCAGAGCAGATTTTAGTACTTAAATTGGCCTGGACTGGAATTTGGAAAAGATACAAACGGACAGCGATATGTCGAGGAAAAGGTTGTTGAAACAGCGATATGTTGAAACTCTGTTAGCAGTCGAGTGAACGTGCAATAAAAAGAAAGTTACGTGATGATTTGGGCTGCACTTCTAGGCTGAAGTGAAACTAAATCAGTAATGCTTTCTTGAGGTTTAGTTGCCGATCGAGTTTGTATACCATACCATGTATAACGCTATCCTTTATCAACACCGTCGACGATAGTTTTTGGGCAAGAGACTTCTAGCACGCCTCTGTGCCAAAATCCTGCGGTGGCAATAAATCAAACTACACCATAAGCAAAATCCAGAGAATACAATTTTTCTACTGGTCTTTGAGCATTGTCGTCACTGCTTAACTTATTTAGTTTCTTTAGAAATGAGACCGCCGCATCTTATGAATTTATGAGTAAAACTGTTTGAAATCTACTGACCTTAATATGAATACTCCTAAGCTCATAGCTGATTACACTCAGGTATAGTTCTCTATTATGGAGAAAATTCTATTTTATCACTTAATAACCGGAGCTTGAGTAAAAAATAGGAGTGAGCTCGAATACTCAGAGCTAGTAGTTCTTTACTGGACAGTTTTTCATTACTAGTTCTTCAGCTTGGAGAAATCTTGCATAACAGAGAACAGGTTAGAATCGAAATGATCGTCGTCGTCATCTGTGACACGAGAGCGGGTTCGATGAACCATTTGACCGCTCAACATGCTTTTACATTCTGGACAGTCTCTGATTTGTAAATAGGAAACTGGTCGATGAAATGCTCTACAGTAGCCGTCGACGTGCGTTTCGCACAATTTCACTTTGTAGTTACTATCTCTGTGTATCAGGGGTATCAGAGTCACCACTAACCCGAAAAACTGGGGATACACCTCGTCAAGAATCGTCTCTAATCGTTCAATCCTTTGTGTCAGGTAATATTGTGTCTGTTCCTTGTCGAGATCTTGCAAATGAACAGTTTCTGAAAGGGACTCAAGTCTCATATTCTTGAGCAGGTCGATGCAGCCCTGATGTACCCTCTCCAGGTTGTACAATTTTGCCAGCGCCAGAATCTTCATGACGTTTTCTTTTGTTTTAGGTTGGTCCTCGAGAAACTTCACACAAGGGTCGAATATGAGTTGTTTTACCTGATACTCGTGACTTAATTGTAGAAGATCTTCCACATTTTCCACTAAAAACATTGAAAGGAAAGGTCTAAATTAGACAAAAGCCCAAATTTACTTTTCAGAGATAAATGGCGCCAGGCAAATTGCGATGTTACTGTGAAAGACTTTCCTAAACATCTCGCTTCGAAGCAAGCTAGACAGTCCAAAGATTTTATATGACCGTAAGATAATTCCTTTCCAGCGGAAACATTTGCCATGTACGTTAGCTTTAATTATGTTGCAAAAATACTTACTTGTAATTTCCACTCTCTCTTGGATGTATTGGAAGCCGTAAATTATCTTCAGAAAGTCCAGAACACCACTGGCATTTTTCTCAGGCAGTGGAATCTCGTTGGTTGTGGCTTCTTTAAATTGTGATTTGAACATAGCCTTGAACACTGGAGAGTTCATACTCAGTATCAGACGATGAACATGAAACTTCTCATTCTTCACCACAAGAATTACGTCACTATCTTCCCAGGGTTCAGAAAAGCAATGCTTCACCTTCTTTTCTGATTGGTCTCCTCCTACAGACGGAAAGGGGTTGGTAAAATAAGCCAAATGGAAGATTCTGCATGCGTTTCAGTTATCCCTAATTTATTCTCTTCTTTTGTTATTTTAAAAAGAAAACAAAGGAAAAAAATTAATTAGGGATGAAAACGCATGAATACTGCACTGATTCTTCAAAGTCTGAGTCTCTAGAGCGTATGCAAGGTTTCTTTTTACATGGAATGCTAAGTTCGGAAAATCATCTAATATATAAATATGTAAATATCAACATAACAGAAAGAGGAAGTAGGTTTTCGTGACCAAGAATTTAAATTTGCATACTCTACTTGCATGAACGCATATTAAATGGTGCATATTGCGAACAAACCGTGGAGCCAAATGACATACACTTTTGTTTTTATTTGCGGAACAAACCTTAGATTCAATATTTATGCATTTGCTTGTCTGAAATGGTGAAGCATAACCGATCTTGAGGTCAGTGTTCCTACAGCATTTTGCCTGTTCTTTAAGTATTCATATGCAGCAGTATGCGAATCGTTAACTCGCCAGTCAGGGGCACCCAACGACCGTTTTCTCTCTAATGCTGTTAGATGCTGTTTTAGGCTATCTGGAGTACTTTTAAAGCTCTGTAGGTTAATTTTAGGTTGCACTAAAAAAATTTTATCTGTTCGGATATTCTAGGGGAACTTGAGTATTCTCGAATTTATTAGGGCTTTTTTGTCCATTTCCCGAAAACCTTAGGTCTTATCGCCTTTCCGAAAATGATAGCTGACCTTTTTTCGGTACTCAAAACGACATTTTTAACAGTCCGAAAACAACAGACATTAAATTTCTCATGTCACGAAAGTTCGAGGTGCCAATTCTCTCAAGAAAATCAGAGGGGATTAAAAGCCTTCCGAACAGATAATTTACCGAAACGATCCGTTGGGTGCCCCTGACCAGTTTCGTTTTGGCTTCCCTTTTCTATAAAGCTTGTGTCCTCGATGGTGCTGTTAGATGCCATCTCTGTATAAGCTATTGTATAAAAATGTACTGTCACAAAGCGAAAAGGTATTTTAGTATGTATTCTGTGTTTCCTTCACCACTGGAGCACGGACAAAAATTTCCTTTGATCGCGTGACACAAGGAGCAGGATCCGCGCCTTTCATTGGGAGACTGGAGACTAGAAAACCTAGATCACGCCCCTTCTCGTCCCCATAGCCCTTTTCGCTTCTCTTAGCCGACGCGACCTTGGCACGAGAAACGAAGAACTCTAGAAACAGAAGAATTCTCGGACTTTCGGTCTTCATGTATGCAATCGTAATGTTTCTATATACTGTAAGGGACTGTCAATGGCGGCCGTCAAGGCAAGACTCGAGGAATCTTTGTATCAGACCTTCAATGGTATCAATTTGGAGAATGTTTTCGTCAGTCCAATTTTTTTCACCAACAGGCTTTGGCATTCATTGATTTTTCAGTTATTGCCCTTTGTTTTTGACTCCTGACATGGAGCAATTGAATCGTTTATTTTGGTTGTTTCGCTCTTAAATGCCTTGATGCCAGATCAGACCGTGAAGCTAAACGATTTGCAGGTCAGCTGCAGCTGTTCTTGAATGGTCCTCCATAAACACGGCTGGTCAAGCTGTTTTACATTTTTCGCGCCACCAATCCGCGCGAACAATTTGACTTCCGTTAAAGATTTCTTTATTTTCAAGTAGCCAATCAAAACACCTGAGGATTAAAATCTTCACGCACACCGTTCAGTGACTGCCCAGCTCAACTGAAAGCTGTCTCACCGTTTGAACTACCAGTGGGCCCCGTACTTGATCTTCCCTTGATACCATCCCTGGGATACCACCTGATTGTTCACAGTCTAATCTCTTTTCGGGTCAAGGTTGCTGAAATTTCAAACTTTACCCTTACTCTACCGTCATCCTTAAGAATTCAGAGTACAGTCGCAACAGAATTTTTTTCATGTTTTCTTTATTTTCTTGTCTAACCTGTTTACTCAATATTTTGCGAATAAACCAAAAATTCTACCTACATGTATATTTCCTTTATCTCTATTTTGCGGTCCCCTTTTACAAAGCCACAAATACATCACAAAATGTCTACTCTTATATAAAAAACGTAGACAATTCTAAAGAAACGTGCACAAGTATTCTTTTTGTGCCACCAAAATTGGGCCACTCTAATAATGAAACAGGCTTTATTTGCACTTAACTTATGCGCTAGTTAATTCCACGTCATTTTTGGTTCTATAAGCTTAAAAATCGTCTCTTGGTTTTCAATTAAAGCCCGGCCCAGCCCAACATTGTTGGCCCAGCATTTGCAAGCTCCGGCCAAACGATCGCAACATTTGAACGCAACACATCGCAACATCGTTGGGCGAAACACGTTGCATGCGTTTGGCTACCTGTTGCGATGTGTTGCTACATGTTGGGTATTGAAAATCGAACTAGTGCGCATACCCGGGCGCGACATTGTTGCACGAGCCTGGCCAAACGACTACAACGTCACGCAACATCCACAAATGTTGCATGAAAAATTTGACCATTGTCAAATGTGAGCCAACAACACCCAACATGCCGCAACATGTCACAACACGTCGCAATTATAGGGGGGCCAAACGCGCGCAACATGTTGCGCCCAACAATGTTGCGATATGTTGCGTTGACATGTTGCGATCGTTTGGCCGTGGCTTAAGAGTTCGGAGATCCTCGGCGTCATTAAAATACCAGCCCACTTCTCTGTTATCGATAAATTTCGCAGATTTCGGGTCCGCTATAATCTTAAAAACGCACTATTTGTCAGCTAACAGTTAAAATCCGGCAACCAATTCTCAGCTATCAGTTACACCTCATTCATAGACATCCCTCGATAGTGGTTTGAACACTTTCCTAAAATTGGTCTTGTGCAACGCACCCGTAAACCGGCTATACCTTAAAAATTGAAGACCCTCTACTAGGCTAATCTTTCAGACAAGCTACTTTCGATTGAAAGCGGAGCTTTTACATCTACAATCCTTCTGCAGTACACTATAATGACAGCAGCATTCGGTTATTGCCCTCAAAGATAACGCTAGCCTGTTTTACTTTGCATAATGTTGTTGTTGTTTTTTTTTCGTCCATTTTTTTTTTTCGTTTCGATTTTTCGTCCATGGTGTGCTTACTAAAATTGTGTGTTACGACCTCGCACAGACTTTACTCAACAAATTAATTTGACGTTTGGCCATCAACACTTCTAGTAGCGTTCTCCTACTTCTAACCCGTATAAGATAAAAGCGTTTTAAATTGTTCAAGACATCAAGAACCTTTCCAGAAGTGATTCCACTTACTAGCTGAAACTTGTGGCAATTAATTTTTTATCAACTTAGAGAAATCCTGTATCAAAGATGACATAGCTTCGTCAAAATATAAATTGCCACCATAATGATAAGGAAACTCACGCTTACGTGATGGACCGAAGCCCTGAAAGCCCAATTCCTTAGCTGTTCCAATCATTGTAATCAACATTTGCTTACAAACTGAACATTCCCTGAGGTGTTTATCAATATCGCCCGAGTGTGATTTACAGTTGGTAAAGTGGAAAGGACACCAAGTCACCCCTTTTTTCAGGTTGTCTGATTTATAAAAGAGCGACATACAGAATCCCACAACCCCAATAAATTGAGGATACAACCGGTCAAGAAACGTTTCTAACCGTTCAAGTCTTTGCGACATGATATTTTGCAAGGTCTCCTGGTCAAGAGCTTCCTGCTGGGTAGCTTCTAAAATGGACTGACGTTTCATTTCCCTTATCGTGGTGTAGCAGCCCTCAAACACACTGCCAAGCTTGTACAAGCTTACAAGTTTCATAATCTTCATTACATTTCTTTCTGTTTTTGGCTGATGCTCGAGGAACTTGACGCACTGCTCAAAAATGCCTTTTACCTGGTACTCGTCGCTTAACTTGAGAAGATGCTCCACGTTTTCCACTGAGTTAATAAAAAAGAGAAAAGAGGATTGTAATAAACACTTGAACAATTAACTGAATCACTCAAGGAAGCAATACTGATAAGCTGTATCTTATATACGAAGGGTAGAGCTAATTCCCCATAAGGCCTAAGGTACTGTGCTACTTTAAGAGATGGTATCCAGTTCTCCGGCAGATTGTGTTACCCCACGGTTGAGCGGATTGTTTCCTAGAAAATGAAAATGGGGATAAAAGCGGCCCCGGAGCTGTCAAAGCGAGCAAAATTCACCTCACAGGATTGGCTTTTTTCAAGTTTCGAAACTGGGTGTGATCTAGAAATTGATTTGAGGGGATTACCTGGGTAATTAGGTCATGGAGTAAACCTTGTCCAATCAAAAACATAGGGCTAAATTGACCACAAGTTGCATTGAGGCAACAACGACGTACAGCAACGAGATATTATCAAGGTAAGAGAGTGAATCCGCTATATAGGCCTTCTACCCAAGGTAATCCCTCATAAGTTATTTTTTGACATAGTACCCAGTTCGTTCGAGGATGTTACTCGCGCAATGCGTGGACAGCCCGAGCGACTTTCTCGCAAATAGGGCCACGTTCGATATATCGATAATCTATCATAGATCCGAGGCTTTCGGGTCAAAATAGACCAACTTCGACACATTAAAATTCAGCCTAACACATTAGACCTCAGCACGAGGCCATGGGAAATAAACCCCACAAACTCTGTAGTTATTCCCCAGGGCTTCGTACTGAGGTCTATTGTTTTAGGCTGAATCAGGAGCCATAATCGGGGACGGAGACCGTAAGCGCGCGCCATTTCTAGTATTGGGGTTGTCCCCATGATATGGGACAATTTTTCTATTTTTAGAACAAATTGCGCCATCCCGTGCGGCACACGCGCGTACATGCTGCGAGGATTTTTGCGGATGTCGCGTGGGGAAATGGCGTCCGAAATTCCCGAAATGGTTGACGCTTTTGGCCCACAACTCAATGCGTTCATGTCTGTTGGAATTTTACTGGGATGTCAGTATTTTCGTCGTAAGCTGCTCCATTATGAGTGAAGTAAGACAGTGTGGAATTTAGTTATGTGCCGCTTTATATCACGGACCAAGTTGTGTTCTGCTGCTTCTTTTACAAGAGCTCCATATTACTCCAGTCTAAGTTTCACATATGTTGAAGATTAACAACTTTTCCAAACCGCAGCAAAAAAAACTAGTTAGATATATTTGGATATAGCAAAGTTTCAGGACTTCAAAGTTTCCCTCCTCTTGCCACACGCTTGCGAGGATTTCGCAGACTCTATCTCGACCGAAAAGTAAAAAAATAATAATAATTGCAAGTTTGAGATTGGCCTAGATTGTAAGCAAAGTTTGATATTTTATCAAGGCCCAGTAAGTGACAGTAACGTTTATGTGTGTAGATGCTGCTTAGTTTTTTTTGTGTGTAAAAACCCAATGAATTGTCTGTTGTCGATGAATAAGAGCGCCCGCCGATGCCTGTTTTGTACAATCAGCAAAACATGACAAATTGGACTTTCCCACTTTCGTGTGAAAACGTACATCGAACTCATATCATATCTCTAGTTTTTAAATATGTTTAAGGTTGATAAGTGTTTGAGAACATATTAAAAGCCTAGCTGAAAATAGGTGAATACAGCGAAATAATCAACAAAATTACGATGACGCTTTCTTAATCAACTCGAATAACGATTTCGATTTTGTTGGTTGAATTATCAAAACTCCTTGTCTATTTTATTTTCGCGGTGTAAAATTTTACTATGTTATAGAAACACACATGATGTTGGTAGCCTTTTGCCGTTGGTGAAACTTGTTGCAGCATCTCGGCACAAAAGACAACGAAAGAAATCTTTGTCAAGATTTGTTGACAATTGAAAACACCGACTCGGATTTGAAGTGCACGCGCGCGCTGTACTATACAAATGAGACCTTCCTTTCAAAAACTTTTGCAAACTCGCCAAACAAACAGAAACAACAAGAAACTATCAAAAACAGGGTTTGGTTATGATTAAGCATTGTTTGGGAAACTCACAAATTAATTCGATACCAGACTTAAGAGTTTTCTTACATAACTTTTCTTTACAGAACAAACGCAAAAGCTTACGCATACAACTAGCGCGAGCAAATATTATTGATTCACAGCGCGAAATTGAAGTCTGGCTTTCGACCCTGAAAAACTCACCTTTTCCATTAGCTCAGAGCATAAAACTACATATAAGAGCCCTGGTTCTTATTTCCTGCCTTATTCCCTGCCATCGCTGTGAAAAATCTGCAAGAGAATCTCGCCACTCTCACCATTTGATCAGGCAACGTGACAACATCCACGCGAGAGCTCACGACATGTGCGTGGATCCGCGCGGATATTTGACGTCAGGATGGCGCAATTTGTTCTAAAAATAGAAAAATTGTCCCATATCATAGGTGCGCGCGGATCCCAAGACTTACGGTCTCCGTCCCCGATTATGGCTCCTGGCTGAATTTTAATATATCGAAATTGGTCTATTGTAAATGTTTTAAGTTTCCTTTGTGCCTCGATTCCCAAAAGACACTTGGAAACAAAGAAAACACCACCAAGTATAGAAGTTTGTCCTGAGGGCCTCGGAGCCATGGTAGAATATTGATATATCGAATCTGGCCTGAGAAGAAATGGCGGGAAATATGGTTTTCAAAATGCGTTTCATAGCACAGATGTTTGCTGCACTCCCAGCCGTCTATTTGTTCAGCCGGGCTTTCGCTTGCTTTGTGCTAGTTCGGCTGTTCATTCTCCTACCGTTCACTCTGTTTTATAGAGTTTAAGAATAAGCAAAACACAACAGCAACGTCAAAATGTACAATGGCTGTGTACGGATGCGTTACAAGTCTTTGTCGTGATTTCTTTGCCAGTCTTACAAAACAACAGCATACAAAAACCACATTCTGCGTATTCTAGAAAACATGAAATACGACGGCCAATTCAGTTGAAAATTTCTTTTTCCAATTCTGCCGCTGTAGCACATATTATGTTTAAATTATCTCTGAGGGTGATAGACAAACAGAATGAACGTAAATTCTAGCAAGATTCGTAGGTTGAATGTAAAGTCGTTTTTTAATCGACGCTGTCCTCGTCCTTGGCGACTCATAAACAAATCGTCCTTAAAAACATCTCCGCAACGCGCGAGTAACATACGCGGACGAACTAGGAACCATGACTAACAATAACTTACCTTGGGTATGAGGCTTATGCGGGGGATTCACTCTCTTACCTGGATAATCTCTTGACAGCAACCAATGTGAATTTACCTAAGGAATTCAATCCCGACCCTGACACAAAGCGTTTAACTACCTATTGGTCTTGTACACTTGTCATAACCTCTCATAGATAATTTTGGTTGCATAAAAATGCTTCTTATAAGTAGTTTTTTGAAACACATTTCAGAATAAAAACTAGCGATTAAAAAACGACGATTTGATCTCCCTGAGATCATTTTCAAGTTGTAGATAAAGTGAATGAAATATACATATATAAGTACAAATTAGGGCGTGAGAATGGAATGTCCAACGATAAAACATGTAAATACAAGCGCTAAAATGTAAGTGTTAAATTAATAAAATACTGTAGAAAAAACTTTATAAATAACTTTGCACGGATTGAATTTGACTGTTTGTTCAAAGTTGGCTTTAGCACCTTTATAAAGAGCATTTCGTAGATCAGGTAGTCGAATTTACTTTGGCATTTTCTCAAGATCTTAAAATCACGAGATATATCACTTGCGACTGTTCCATGTTGCTCTTCAATGTGATTCCCGATTGAGGACAATCCTTTGCGTTCCTCAACGCGCTGATAGAGGTGTCGGCACGTATACCCGACATTGTATACTACTAGAAGTGTGGTTTGTGAGATGCAAATGATCTCAGGGAGATCGAAACGTCGTTTTCTATCGCTAGTTTTTATTCTGAAATAAAAATGCTTACTAGTTATTTCCTCTCGTTCTTGCACGTAAAGTTGTTTCAGAAAGTCCAGTACTTCATTGGCTTTTTTCTTAGGCAATGGAACCTCGTTGGCTGTAGCCTCTTTGAATTCCGATTTGAACATGGCCTTGAACACTGGCGAGTTCACAATTAGGATTACACGATGAACATGAAACTTCTCATTTCCCACAATAAGAATCATGTCACTATCTTCCCACGGCTTAGAAAAGCGATGATTGAGTTTCTGGTCTTCACGAACGTCTTTTTTGGGGGGCTCTGATTGAATAGAAGAGAAACCAATTTATGTGACTTTTAATGGAGGCTTGACACACTTAGCTCAAACTTCACTTTAGAATGAATATTAAATGCTCTCTCTCCAAGAGGTGGGAACAAGAAAAGTGGTATCAGGTGGTGGAAAACGGGAAGAAGGGCTTAAAACCGGGAGGAATAAGATCTCCGGGGGTCTTTTCAATATGCGGAGAGTCTCCGTCCCCGGGGTCAAAACTTCAACCTATTTTTGTACCATTCCCACAGAAAAAGCAACCCTTTTGCGGCCTTCTGTGAGGAGAGAAAATTAGATGATTAAGTACGTTTTACATATTCGCTTTCGCTATGAGAAAATATAGAAATCCAACATAGATATATTTGTTTTAGTTCGTTTTGCGTTTCTGAGTTACAGGTTACTGTTCCAGTTCATTGACCGTACCAAACACCTGCTGTTTTGTGCAAGATCATAATTGTGCTTTCGGCTTAAATAGTCGTGCCTTGTAAAATATTCTTTGGTTACATTCTGGTTATGTTCGGGTACGTTCCGAGTACCTTAGTGGATTAAACTCTACTGTTGGACCCAAGAACTGTGTATTCTCTGTCTTCCCGTTGGATTGTTTTGCTGTAACAGATCCCGAGTCCTCTAGGAGTCTGACAAACTCCGTCGCTGCAAGCGTGTTTCCCTCTGGATTGTTGTAACAAGGATAACAACTTAAGCGGCCCAAAAAACGTGTTATCATACTTCCATACCAAGTGGCACTCTTGTTATATCCTAACTGTAGACAAAGGAGAGGTAAAAAATTGTTTTTGGCAATAATACTTGGATGAATTGGACGTTTGGTAAGTCTCCTCTTAGCAAGACATTTTGAAAGGCACTTTATGCTCTAGGCCTAACTATACTTTTTCATAGTCTACAGTGGAAGCAGACACTTGTGGTTGCCATCTTTGGCCACCCAGAAGACCGTTTATTCAACAAAACGAAACTACAGCGTAAAAAATATTTCTAACTATATCAGCCATTCTCAGCAAAGGCGAATGGGTACCCATCATAAGTGGGTGAGTTGGGTGGCTGGGTAAGTGTACTGTCTGCTTTGCTCCGAGAACTAAAGGAAAAGAGGACAGCAATCTGGAATTGTTGAGGATGTTTACCCCTGCCCTAAACTGGCAACTGACTCTAAAACGTCATATAAAATATTTTACCTCGCGAAAGATAAATACCATATTTAAAATACCTAAATAACAGTTTTCCCCTCCCTTTTTCCACGCTGTGAAACTTCCCTACCCTTCAATAGACCTCCAGCCTGTTAATGGTGCACCTTTCGGGCGGAATCTCCAATTACACTAATATTATAGGGAGACCCCCTTCCCTAGGGTAAAACCGGCAACGAATGCTTGCTTGATTCGGTTCACTGAACTAGATAGCGAGAAAGTAGTCACGAAAGTAACAAAAGAAAACATTTTCCCCGGCTAAAACAACATTTTTGTACAATTTTGAGCGAGGAAGTCAATGTCTGGAGGAGACTCTGTTTTTAGAACACGCTACGCTGTTACTACTGATCTCTTGGAAACATCGTGTATGAAAAGACTAAAATTAAGCGGCACAAAAATCAACTTGCAATTTGCATTTAATATAGACAATGAACGTCTATGGGCGCTTTCATGACCGTGTTTTAATGTTAGTCGAATTGGCAAACAGAATCATCAAGGAATAAGGGAGAAAATGATGTGCAGAAGTTTAAATAAGTTAGGTCGGAACAAATATCTCAACTGAAGGCGAAGCTTTGCCGGCCTTAGCAGCAGTTGAGGGTCCACAATAGGGTTTCCAGATCCCGCTTTCCCGCCCATTTTTTCCTGTTAATCCCACCATCCCGCCCTTTTTTGCCTGGAAATCCCGCTCCCGCCTACTTTTCAAGGACGTTTCTGCGTTAATCATAAATTTTTTTAAATTAATAATTAATTCAATTATTGACACAAACTTTTTAAAACAAGATATTGCATAAAACATTACAAAAGAATTCAATGGGTAGCAGATAAGTAAGCACAAATGATTAAACGTTTACTGTTTTGTTTCCTTTTGTCCACGTATCATTGAAAGAAAGAGATTATTCATTCCCATATTCAAGAGATGGCCCGTAAACACACTTGACAGTTTCTTTCAGCGTCTTCACTTAACTTGAAGTCTGGGCTCAGAACTTTTCTTTCCGAATAAAGGCATTCCTGCTCGCACATCCTTTTCGTAATATGGTCTAATATACGGTGACGCAATTCGTAATGTCGCATACTTTGTTCGGTAAATCACTATCAACGCCATCTGGTGTGGCCATCCTGGCCAAAACAAGCCAAGCGCTTTGGAAAAGGTCGACAGACTAGAAAAACTAGAAAGGATCGGGAGATCAAGGTTACAGATAGCCTGCGAACGCAGACGTATTTGCGGCTGTCGCTTGTCTCCGCCGAATATAACGTCTGCGAACCCGAGCCAGGAAACGATTTCTGTGACGTAGGAATTTTAAGCCAATCACAGTTTAGCTCAAGTAGCCCCAGAACTACTGCGCGAGGTATTCGCTGCGAGGAGCACTCGAGTTTCATTCTATCATGGAATCTGATTGGCCAAAGAGAAACAAAAGTCATTACGTCACAAAAATCGTTTCCTGGCTCGGGTTCACAGAGGTTATTTTCGACGGGGACAAGCGACAGCCGGAAATACGTCTGCGTTCGCGTGCTAGGTTACAGACGCAAGCATCAAAAATGTCGGAAATGGACGATACGTTTGACAGAATCTGACAGGGTACAGAGCGGTTGCTATTCATTACTTGAAACCTGACACAGCTGTACGGTTCGTTTCTGCCAGCTTGTGGTTTTTGTGCTGGTCAATAACAATTTCTGAAGTCACGTAAGAATTGAAATCCCGTATCCCGCTCTGTTCCCCTTGCAAATCCCACATCCCAACCCCATAAAAACACGAAATCCCGCTCCCACTCGTAATTGTAATTCCCGCTTCTCGCCCTTGTTTTCAGCTCAAATCCCAAATATCACAATGCACGGCGAAAAAAGGCCAAATCCAGCATCCCGCCAAACCTATTGGGAACCCCCGCAGTTAGTACTTCATATAGCTGTTTACTATGATAATTTTCTCACGAAAGTACATGTACTAACCACCACATGTACAATTTCCCATCTCACTCAGTTGATTAGCAACTCCTGGCATTAGCGAAATAGGTGTAGTTATATCTTTTAATACAACGAAGAGTAGAACGCACATTTACGCTTCCTCCTTTTCCGTCAAAGTTAGCAAGCAAATTTCTACAGGCTGGTCTTTTGGCTACACTGAACCGAACACGAGATGTTCAAATCAGACGAATTTCAGTGCTGTCAACTCACCGGAAGTATCGCTACATTCATCAATTATGTTCTCATTTGTTTCAAGGGAGTTGTATGCCATCTTTTGCTGCCAGCCGGTTTGCTGGGACAATATACAACGCTGCAAAGTACATTAAAAATACGCTCCTGGTGTGCAAGACGGAGCACTAAATGGTAATCTTCGATCGCGTGGTTCATCTAACTCGTCTCCAGTTGTCGTATGAATAAATATTCCTTTTACTAGCCTGCCGTCCTACTCTGACGCTCTTTGCAGGATTCTGTGCCACAATACCTGGCAACTTTATACAAGAGCCAAACCAGTTGACAAGGGAAAAACTGCATGTTTGATCCCTTTCAGATCTTAATTGTAGATCAATTGGAAGGTCTACAAGGGCTAGGGATGGAAAGACCTGGGAAAAAACAGTGACCCAACTGTTTACGACGAGCTTGCTTATACAGGTACCCGATAGGCGCGCTACTCAACCCAGTTTTACTCGGTTGACTGAATGAACGCCTGACGAGTTACGAAGAACACATGGATGAAACAGAGGCGGCAGATTGCAACAGAAATTCGTCTTTCCTTCTGAAGGATGAAGGTGAGCTTTATTCCGTGTTATAAAATTAATTGATTTTGACTGATTTCAGAATGAAGCATTGATTGGAAATGATTCCAACGTGTTCGTGTATACTACAATTTTTCCTGACGCTATGTAGATTCTTTGGATGTTGATTTATTTGGGGACCTCCTAGCCGTGGACCTCAACCAAGAAATGACTTATCCTGAGGTAAAAACCAAAGGCTGGTTTTCTATATTGAATTTGTTATAAGCTAAGTTCTCTTCAACGACTTGATTACAGCGTAGCCTATTTCAGTCTATTTTTAGTGCAGTCTATTGTTTGTCTTTATACATTTGTTTGGCTGATCAGATCTCTTTTAGATCCTACGTCAGCAGCGTTTATCGTATGCGGTCCCTTACAGTTTCTGGTTTCCTTATTTCAGTAGAGTGTGTGGACCTCTTTTTAAATTAAAATCATGATTCGCCCGTAATAGGTCAACAATAATCAGTTTAATAACCTTACTCTGATAAGTTTTGTGGCCTTCCGGTGAATTGTTTACACATTTTCACTACATGTTAATTTCATGTTATGTTAATTGACTACATTTTACGTTCACATGCCAGAGTACATGGGCGAGATTGTTTGACGTGAATCATGGTTTTCTTAACATTATTCGTCCTTTCGACCATAACCACGTGACATTTCCGAAATTTAAGGTGGCTCTGAATTCCATGTACTGAAAAAAAGGTGTATTTTAGCGCGCATGCTTATCACAATTCAATCATAAAAACTGAGTTTCACTAGTCAGGCCATTTTTGAATTATTAGCACTTAAAGCCAAATTTAGCAGGTCTGCGGTTACTATGGCAACCTGTTGTGTCACAACCAGTGATCCTAGCAGTTTTTTGGTATCATGATAGTAGCATTTTAAACTGATAAAGAGTGGTTATGATGGCTCACGACAATGTAAGTCTTGGAAGGTGCTAGAAACTGAAGACTTTCTGCAAGGCACCGCCCAGATTTGTTGAAATTCGATGGGTGAATCATGTTTTCGAAAAACAGGTTTACACACTGCCCTAAAATTAACAGTAAATTCAAGTCTGGAGTAATTTTTTTTTATCTTCAGTTAAAAAAGCTGTATGAAAACAGTCAGCAAAAAAATTAAAAAGCTTAAAACAAAGATAATTCATTACATCACTTAAGTGTCCCAAGGACTTTTGTCCACGATTGTAGGTCTATTGCAGTTCATCAGTTGGCATTTTCACCGCCTGATGGGACCTCCCTTTTCGCTCGATTATTTCTATCTTTTACTTTAGTTCCTTTCATCACATGCTAACTCCATGTTTCTTTGTGCAATTTTCCTTATTAGTTTTCACGGGACGCAATAAACACGTTCAAATATCGCGAGGTTCCGTAAATGTTTTTTCTTGGTTGATACTCCGCTGAAAACGTTGCAATTTTTATGTCGTCTTTTACATATCTTCGACATTTTCCGTTGTCTACACTGTTATTAAACCCTCGAAATTACGTTACAAAATTTCAAAAATTCAAGTAGAACCACTGGCTGCAATCGAGCAGTCTCACTGCCAAATTTTGAACCTTATGATGTCAATTCTTTGGCGTGTAAGAGTCTAGACCATGAAAAATGTGGTCAACTTGTTTTCGAGTTTTTCTCTTCATGCCCTTTGATGAATCAGCCTGTGTAAGCTTAGCATGAAAATATCACGGGATACAGTTTGTCACGGTTTCGAAAACTTGCTAAATTAATTTTACGGTTTAAAATTTTTTTTTTTTTATATCTTTTCGATAAAAAAATATATATTCTGACGGGTTTTGCCCGTATCGTCGCCACACTTTCTACAGGTTCCGACCATGTCTCAAGTTCGAAAACAATTGCGTTGCGTTACGTTACAGGTTCACTGGAGTCACGGGGTGCTTACCATTTCGCAAAAAAATCCGGAAATTTCGGTTGAAAGTCAAATGGAACAGTAATTTTCCGGAAAATCCGTTCGGAAATTGTATACTACCTTCAGAGGTAGTCCTCTTTTTCCGTTCGGAACGGAACGGCGGAAATTTCCTTACCATTTGGTAAATTTTCCAGTGTCCAGTCTCTCATGATCAGCCGAAAACAATTACCAGAAATCGAATTGAAAATGGTAAGCGCCATCTCATTCGGTTGGTTTGCTGATTTGCTCATCCCAACCGGTTTATTCTGACAAATGGTAAGCACCCACGATCACAGCTTTAGACCAACAGGCGCGCCAGAGTTCCTTAAGTCATTGTAAAAATAAATTTGATATGGACTTTTTAAGTGAAAGGTCTTGACAGCCCAAATTATGAAGAAGTTATGAAATGTCGAGGCTGATTCGCAACAAAACGTTTTCCAGGATTCCCATTCATTTCCTATTACGAAGCGTACTGTTTGAAGTTCAAGGATTTTGTTAGTTAAAAATATCCGTTAACAAAGCTTCATTGACAGAAAATGACTTTTTTCAGACATATATTTGATATATCAATAGGAACTTGACTAACCAAATATCACTGTCTGACCTCGCAACTAAATACAGTTCTACAATAAAATTGAACAACGACGTAAGTGTATGTCTGCTTGATAATGTCATACTCGTGTTTCAACTTCTGTGGTTTCGCAATTTCGGGCACGCAGGGGCCCGTTTCTCGAAGGTCCCGAAAAGTTTTTGCACCCGGAAAACCGTAACAAAATCTCAAACCATATGATTACAGAGCTGTTTTATTCACATATTCTTAATATGGACAGAGGTTCTCTTCATATAAGAAGTTTCAAGCGTTCAAGGCTCTCTGTTTTTAGATACAGATTATCTATAGATAGCTTTGCGGGTCCGAAAAGTTTCTAAGGCTTTCGAGAAACGGGCCTCTGGCCTAGGTGATTACGCCTGGAAGTCTTCAAAAAACAAAAATAACAGGCCAAGAATCAAGAGTTCCACTTCCATTAAGGTCAAAATAATTTGGGTTGTACAAGTTGACTAATCGATCACAAATTAAGCCACGCGACAGCGAGGAACGTCCACGGCGTTCGCTATCAAACTCCACAGACATGGCATTACTTACACCAGTATTACAGAAACATGCGATGTGGAAGAGCTTAACATGCATGTCAGATTAATAATATAAAGGCTTACCAGGTGAACTTCGTGTTGGTAACTCATCAAGGTCGAATTCACCACCCGAATAGCTGCTGTAAGAAGCCATTTGACGTGTGGTCGTAGAGCTAACTCTCTTCTTCGTGGCAATCCACTTCCCGCCTTTCCACGAAACTCTCTGTCTTCTTCGGTCCCAGGCCACACACAGTCGTAAAGCATCATTCTCGTCCCCATAGCCCTTTTCGCTTCTCTTAGCCGGCGGCGCCTTGTCACGAGAAGGGCTATGGGGACGAGAATGGTAAAGCAGCAATTAATTTTAGCAGTGCCCATACCCCCGGGGCCAATAGCCGGACATAAGCTCAAATCTTTAAAATCCCTGGGGGTGGGGCATTTGAAATTTTATTATTGCCCGGAGACTAGGAATTTTCCTACCCGCGAGACAACCCCGGAACATTTGGCACTTTCCTGGTTTTGGTCTCACCTTTTGCGGAGAACGCGAATATTGATATTTTCATCACGCGTTGACCACAAATCGTGATCAAATCACAGGGAACACACAATCTTGCTGAGCAGGCAAAATAATGCTGGTGAATAACATGTTTTCATCATGGTTTATCAAATTTTGAGCAGCGTTTTTTTCAGATGAGGCCGGGGAAGGGTCATTTGACCTTCTTATTTCTCTCCAACCCGAAAATGTTCGCGGGTCGGCTCGAGCAAGGATGGTCACTTCTGGAATTGACTGATGCATAGCACTTGTACTGTGGTGTGTGCTACTAAAGAGAAATTTCAAGTGTTTTGATCTGATTCAATTGTTCACCTTGAGTGACAAACACCCAAGCTTACGGTATCATTACGAACAATGTTATGTTCAATTTGAATTACTTGTTTCAGTTGTTTGCTCGGCCCCACTAGCACTTGTACTATAACACTGCCGAGAGTAAATAAAGGTTAGAGATTAGATCTACACCGGGTCCCGTATATTTACGAAACTCGACCACATCTCAAAGTGCCTCTCTTCTGAAAGATGTATCGGCGAATCCTTGTTTTCAAAAGTGTCTCACCAGCATAAAACTATTCACTCTGAGATCCAGCCAAACACAACATCAACTTTGAATACTGAAAAGGCATGGCCAATTAACTATCTTTAGAAAAATTCCAGTTTTTAAAATGTAATATCTCCTTCAATATTACATAACACAAAGTGTTGCACGCCTTTCCAGTAAATCTTCAAACAACTTAAATAATTATGTGATACATCCATTACATTTCTGTGCCATATTTTTTAATTTCCTATCAGGAGCCATAATCGGGGACGGAGACCGTAAGCACGCGCCATTTTAAGTATTGGGGTTGTCCCCATGATATGGGACAATAATTCTACTTTTAGAACAAATTGCGCCATCACCTGCGGCACACGCGCGTGCATGCTGCGAGGATTTTTGCGGGTGTCGCGCGGGGGAAATGGCGTCCGAAATTCCCGAAATGTTTCATGTTTTTGCCCCACAACTCAACGCGTTTACGTCTGTTGGAGTTTTGCTTAAGTATTTTCGTCGTAAGCTGCTCCAGTTTGAGTGAAGTAAGACAGTGTCGAATTTAGGTATGTCCGCTGTAAGCTTATATATATCGCTGACCAAGTTGTGTTCCGACTGATGCTTCTTTTACATGAGCTGTACATTACTCCACTTTAAATTTCACATATGTTGAAGATTAACAGCTTTTCTATTACACAGCAAAAAACTAGCTGGATATATTTAGATATAGCAGAGCTTCAGGACTTCATAGTTTCATAGCTCCTCTTGCCACACGCTTGCGAGGAATTTGTCAGTCTATCGCGACCGAAAAGTAAAACAAAATAATAGACCATTTTACAGTTGTCTGCTCAGTGACCTGGCCTTTGTATGGCAGCGGGGCTAGAGTTGACCTTGTTTTGATACAGACCTTACTGCTTTTGTCATGTAAATGCACCTAGTTAGTATCAGAACAACTTGCACAACAAAAGCAGTGAGGTCTGTATCAAAACAAGGTCAACTCTAGCCTCGCTGCCATACAAAGGCCAGGTCACTGAGCAGACAACTGTAAAATAGTCTATTGCTAGTTTGAGTTTCGCTTGAATTGTAAGCAACGCTTGATGTTTCATCGAGGCTTAATAACTTTACGTCCGTAGATACCGCTCAGTTTTATTCGTGTAAAAATCCAGTAAATTCTCTGTTGTCGATGAATGAGAGCGCCCGCCGATGCGTGTTTTGTACAGTCAGTAAACATGACAAATTGTACTTCCGCCGCACTTTCGTGTGAAAGCGTACATCGAACTCAAACAATAGCTCTATAGTTTTTAAATATGTTTAAGACTGATAAATGTTTGAGAACATATTAAAAGCTAAGCTGAAAATATGTGAATAAAGCAGAAACAATCAGCAAAGTTACGATGACGCTTTCTTTAATCAACTTGGAGTAACGATTTCGATTTTGTTGATCGAGTTATAAAAACTCCTTGTCTATTTTCATTTTCGCAGTGTAAAACTTCACTATGCTTATGTTGAAGAAACACACATGATGTTAGTAGCCTTTTTTGCATTCGTGAAATTTGTTGCAGCATCTCAACACAAAAGATAACGAAAGAAGTCTTTGTCAAGATTTGTTGACAATTGAAAACACCGACTCGGACTTAAAAGTGCACGAGCTGCACTATGCAAATGAGCTAATTGTACGCGTCAGACTTTCCTTTCAAAAACCTTTGCAAACTCACCAAACAAGCAGAGACAATAAGAAACCATCAAAACTGGTTTTGGTTATGATTAAACATTGTCTGAGAAACTCATAAATTAACTCGATACCAGAGTAGAGAGTTTTCTTGCTATATTCTTAAGCATACGCGTGAGCTTACAACTAGCGTGAGCAGATCTTATTATTCATTCCCAGCGCGAGATTGAAATCTTGTTTTCGACCCTGAAAAACCCACCTTTTCCGTTAGCTCAGAGCATTAAACTACATATAAGCGCCCTGGTTCGTATTCCCTGCCTTATTCCCTGCCATCGCTGTGAAAAATACGCAAGAGAATCTCTAACTCTCACCATTTGATCACGCAACGTGACAACATCCACGCGAGAGCCCCTGACATGTGCGTGAATCCGCGCGGATATATGACGTCAGGATGGCGCAATTTGTTCTAAAAATAGAAAAATTGTCCCATATCATAGGTGCGCGCGAATCCCGAGACTTACGGTCTCTGTCCCCGATTATGGCTCCTGTTCCTATATATTTTTATATTTTTGCTGGTATATTTTTATAAATCTTCCTATTAATTTATATGTCAGTGTTTAGCCCAATTATTCTTTTATTGTTCTCTTTATTTGACATGCGTTCTATTTTTTCTACATTTGCTCCATATTTGTTCCTTTCTGAGTAGGATTTTTTATTATCATTCTAATTAGTACGCAACAGGTAATCACATGACCGTGATCTTACGCCATTTTGGCTTTCGGTAACAATGAGAAGAACTGTCCACTGAATGTCTCGCGTCCGCGGATGCCTTAGAGGTTTTACGTCATTTGAAACCTACAATCTTGGACGTCGACAATTTAAATGAAATGCTAAGACCACCCCTTCCCCCCCCCCCCCCCCCACCTATTTCAATGATGGGGAAAATGGCACGCTTCGCGTTTAGCGCCGGTTCATCATTGATTCGGGGGGAGAGGTGGCGTATTTCTTGTTTTATTCTGACCGAGATTGTAGCTCTGCAAGAAACGATGTGGCTTGGCTGAATTCAGCGTCAGTCTTTCTCAGTCAGAGCTTAAAGCTCGATTTTCGCAGATTACCATTCAAATTTCAAAAGCTCTTTACATTTTTGGTGTCAATTTGTTTCTAGTATCTGATGGTTCCCTTTCCACTAAAAGTGTACCCGCTAATGAGGCAAAATATAGACAATGACCTCAGCGAAAACGGGGAGAGGTAGGAGTACCTTTGCTATGACTAGCATCCATGCATCTAGGGCAGAGTAGATATACTCCCAGTCACCCTAACAGCTGTATCATGTATGCCAAGGAAAGTGGAGATAATTCCCAAGGTAACGGGGCTTGAACACAGACTTGTCCTTTCCTCTCCCAGTCCAAAGTGGGTCACCAAATATTTTCGCTCGCGCGCGATTGGTCTAAACACGACACGTGACCGAATATTCCCCAGCTAAAACTGGGGAATATCCGAGGATATTCACCAATTTTCAAAACTGCGCGTGTTGCAAAAAATGTTTCAAGGATATAAACACAATAGCCTCCATTTGGCGCAAAAATATGCTCGGATATTTGTCCTTGGACATTATCTGTTCCTCAAAGCTCACAACTTTTCGCTTCCTGGAACAGATAATGTCCGCGGACAAATATCCGAGAGTATTTTCGCGCCAAATGGAGGCTATTATTCCACTCGCGCTAGCTTGTTGGATACTACCATCTCTTATTATATGGCTAGCTCCGTAAGCGGGGAAGATGAATCAAATCCTGCGCTGTGATCGGCTACGCAAGCGGGCAAGATGGAGCTATCTTGCCCGCTCAGGACTACGCGCCGTGTCCCGCAAAAATTTGCCCGAAAGCCATATTATAATTCCTTTATTGACCAAGCTGTTCGGTCAAGATAGCTGGATATTGGCCTTTTCTTTTTCGTGTTTATGGACTTAGACTCCGTCTTGGTCCATAAATACGCAAAAAAAGAACTAGGCCAATATCCAGCCATCTTGATCTCACACTTGGTCAATAACCCATAAATATCCAACGCGCGTCCGTGGAATAATTGTTAAATAAACTGTAAAATAAAATGGTAATTTACAATATGTTTTTCATAGGCTCACCGTCCTCTGTTTGGCTTGTCACGGGTCATCATGATTTTACATTTCTTTAGTATTTGAGTTTTCGACCCTCTTCTAGCTTACATAAGTCAAACAATGCTTCTCTCTACTGACCCAAGTGTATAAATGAGAACCGGGGGTACCATGCAAGCCCTGCGGTGTACTAGCATGTCAACAGGGAGCGGGTAGGAATACTTCTACTTGCTTGATGCTACAGAAACCGGGATAAGCTCCAGCAGCGTGGGAAATATGGCCCGATGCCGAATATGTGTTGTTTTACCTGATACTCGTCACTTAACTGTAGAAGGTCTTCCACATTTTCCACTAAAACATTGAAAAGAAAAGTCCGTTTATGATTTATATCTGAGATGTCTTGCAATGATGCAATACCGTGAAATCCGTTAAATGCATGCATGAGCGCGCGTTAAATTTCAGATGATATGTAGGTAACGAGGCGCGAAGCGACTAATTTGCTATAATCATCTCCAATGAGCAGAAGGGGAAACTGTTCGACTTAAGCGAGCTCGGATCGGCCGAGAGCAAAAATCCCCCACAGCTACAGAGGACGACTTAGTTTCATCTCGGCCTCTTTTTTGGCTCACGAGGACGAGAGAATCAACGACAGCTAGCGCCAACAATTCTGTCCTTGTGAAAAACACCTCAAGGAGTTGAGTGTTTTGAGCTGAACCGAAGGAAGCCCGGTTCTATACCTGCCACGAAAAACCATCAGGGTGGCCTTGGAGATTCTGAAGATGAATCTGACGCTAAGATAGTTTCTGTCCCTGACTCTGAATCTGGCCAACAATGAGCCCCACACATACAGCTCGAAGTGCCAAGGCTTTCAAAGCAAGGGAATCCTGAAAGAGGTCGTCAAAGTTTTCCGTTCAAAGTTTTCCGCAATATTACAACGGCAATGTGCAAGTGCACAATTATTCGGCTCTTCTCCATGACTCGAACTTGAACGCTTTTCAAACTTTCTGATCCGGCGTTCAGACAAACACATAATATGTGATTCTTTCAATATACAGAACAGCAAAAATTACGCCATGTTCTCAATATGTGAATACTACTTTCATATGCGAAATAACATTAACATATATAGACGCTCTTTCTCGCCGATGTTCAGCGGCGAGGTAATTCTGTCTGTATAATAAAGGAACCAAAATCTCGCCGATGTTCAGCGGCGAGGTAGTTCTGTCTGTATAGTAAAGGAACCAAAATCTCTCCGATGTTCAGCGGCGAGGTAGTTCTGTCTGTATAATAAAGGAACCAAAATCTCGCCGATGTTCAGCGGCGAGGTAGTTCTGTCTGTATAATAAGGAACCAAAATCTCGCCGATGTTCAGTGGCGAGGTAGTTCTGTCTGTATAATAAAGGAACCAAAATCTCGCCGATGATCAGCGGCGAGGTAATTCTGTCTGTATAATAAAGGAACCAAAATCTCGCCGATGATCCGCGGCGAGGTAATTCTGTCTGTATAAGAAAGGGACCAAAATCTTGCCGATGTTCAGCGGCGAGGTAGTTCTGTCTGTATAATAAAGGGACCAAAATCTCGCCGATGATCAGCGGCGAGGTAATTCTGTCTGTATAATAGAGGAACCAAAATCTCGCCGATGTTCAGCGGCGAGGTAGTTCTGTCTGTATCACAAAGGATACAAAATCTCGCCGATGTTCAGCGGCGAGGTAATTCTGTCTGTATAATAAGGAACCAAAATCTCGCCGATGATCAGCGGCGAGGTAGTTCTGTCTGTATAATAAAGGAACCAAAATCTCGCCGATGTTCAGCGGCGAGGTAGTTCTGTCTGTATAATAAAGGAACCAAAACCTCGCCGATGTTCAGCGGTGAGGTAGTTCTGTCTGTATAATAAAGGAACCAAAATCTCGCCGATGTTCAGCGGCGAGGTAATTCTGTCTGTATAATAAAGGAACCAAAATCTCGCCGATGTTCAGCGGCGAGGTAGTTCTGTCTGTATAATAAAGGAACCAAAATCTCGCCGATGTTCAGCGGCGAGGTAGTTCTGTCTGTATAATAAAGGGACCAAAATCTCGCCGATGATCCGCGGCGAGGTAATTCTGTCTGTATAAGAAAGCGACCAAAATCTCGCCGATGTTCAGCGGCGAGGTAATTCTGTCTGTATAATAAAGGAACCAAAATCTCGCCGATGATCAGCGGCGAGGTAATTCTGTCTGTATAATAAAGGAACCAAAATCTCGCCGATGATCCGCGGCGAGGTAATTCTGTCTGTATAAGAAAGGGACCAAAATCTTGCCGATGTTCAGCGGCGAGGTAGTTCTGTCTGTATAATAAAGGGACCAAAATCTCGCCGATGATCAGCGGCGAGGTAATTCTGTCTGTATAATAGAGGAACCAAAATCTCGCCGATGTTCAGCGGCGAGGTAATTCTGTCTGTATCACAAAGGATACAAAATCTCGCCGATGTTCAGCGGCGAGGTAATTCTGTCTGTATAATAAGGAACCAAAATCTCGCCGATGTTCAGCGGCGAGGTAGTTCTGTCTGTATAATAAAGGAACCAAAATCTCGCCGATGTTCAGCGGCGAGGTAGTTCTGTCTGTATAATAAAGGAACCAAAACCTCGCCGATGTTCAGCGGTGAGGTAGTTCTGTCTGTATAATAAAGGAACCAAAACCTCGCCGATGTTCAGCGGTGAGGTAGTTCTGTCTGTATAATAAAGGAACCAAAACCTCGCCGATGTTCAGCGGTGAGGTAGTTCTGTCTGTATAATAAAGGAACCAAAATCTCGCCGATGTTCAGCGGCGAGGTAATTCTGTCTGTATAATAAAGGAACCAAAATCTCGCCGATGTTCAGCGGCGAGGTAGTTCTGTCTGTATAATAAAGGAACCAAAATCTCGCCGATGTTCAGCGGCGAGGTAGTTCTGTCTGTATAATAAAGGGACCAAAATCTCGCCGATGATCCGCGGCGAGGTAATTCTGTCTGTATAAGAAAGCGACCAAAATCTCGCCGATGTTCAGCGGCGAGGTAATTCTGTCTGTATAATAAAGGAACCAAAATCTCGCCGATGTTCAGCGGCAAGGAAATTCTGTCTGTTAATGGCAAATTAGAGCGATCTCGACTTTAGTGCTGAGACGGCTTTCTTTCGTTGGAACTTCTTTGCTGGATCTTAAGAAAGTCCTACACTCAAATTGATTTTACAATTCCTTTACGTTATTCTAAATTACGCTTAAATAAGTAAGATTCAACTTAATATTCCCCACTTGTCATTCACCTCCTTGATCCTTGCACGAATTAGATATACTTGTCAATGAACAGAACTCAGTGCACCGATCATATGACTGGTATGTTAGAATCGCGAAGTTTCCTTCCGCTCTTCTATTTTTTTTCGTCTTCTCTTTTCGCACTTCTGGTGTGTCCATCTATCATTCGCTCGTTCGTTCGTTTCTTATTGTAAATTTGTAAAATCTCTCAGTCATTTCATCTCCTTATGATCACATATGCATTAAAACAGAACTCCATATAATATATGAAAGGATAAACACCAATGTAAACCAATAACATACCGGTTGATGAATAACACCTTAATTTCATCATGATTGGTGACATTTTCCTCGAGGACGGGGAATTTGCCTTCTCTTTAACGGGGCATTTTTTACTCCCATCCATGAACATTTGACCCACTTATTTTCCACCATCTTGGAGAATTCCGTTTTTTACTTACTGCTCCTCAGGTGGGAATGGCACTACTGGAATTGAGTGATGTACAAACCAGGTGTGTCATACCTTAAGATCCAAACCAGGCGGTAAGGCGTTAATCCAAGAGCGAACTGGAGTACGAGGATCAAATCCGCCCTTCGTTTGTTTCGGCATTTTCCTGGTAACCCCGCTACTACGTTGACTTATCTAAACGGTGTAAAAAAGAAATATTATAATTGTGTTCATTGCTTCACTCTCAAATCTGTTAGGTACTTTTAGAGAAAAATTTTTTTTTCAATAATTTTTTTGTTGTTCTTGATTGCATTGGGGGGGGGGGGGGGGGTGCAACTGAGAGCGATCACTTGATACACAACTTCGTTCCAAGACCCCACACATCCCTATCATATTTTAACGATTACCTAAATGCTGGGTCGGAATAAAGTCGGGAGTAAAACCATTCTACTATCCGAGTCAGTGATGACCTCGCACCAGGAAGAAAAGACGCCATTTTTTACCATGCTCTAAATGGGGGGAAAAGGTCTTAATTTCTAAATTTCACTAACATATTTGGTTGTCGCTTATGATAAGTTCGCCTACAAATACAGCCGTCTACATCAAATCAGCTGTGAGCAATGAGAAGCGGATGTATTCGCACGTTAACACGAAGTTCTAACGTACTTATCACGCGATTAACAGTTTGTAACAACAATAGGGGAATCTTTGCAATATCGATTTCTAAATCTACTTCTATTTCGATATCGATAGGAATTGAGTCATACATAAATCAAGTATGAAATACCTTATTAAGATCCACACCAGGCGGTGCAGCGCTAATCCAAGAGCGAGCTGTAGTATGAGGATAAAATCCGTCCTTTGCCTGTTTCTGTATTTTCCTGGCCGCTCCATTATCACGCCTACTTTCCTGAACGATGCAACAACAACGAAAAGAAAAAAATGCGGAGAGTAAATTTCAATTCTCCACGTCACATCGAGAACAAATTTTGAGAAAGATACGTGAGAGACGTAATTATTTCTATACCCGTACCAACCCTCGTGTGTGACTGAGACCACTCACTGGTCCTTTGTAATAGCTCCGAGACCGCCTAGGCTTGACATGTTGCCCGAATTAAAAATAGATCAATAACGCATGACGTTAGCAATCGAACTTAACTGAACTTAGTTGAACTTATTCGGACGATTGCTTTCAATTGAATCGATAATCGAGCACAACCAAAACAAAAAGACTGAGTAAGAGGGTTCGATTTCGTTCGATTTTAATTGACGCAATCGAACTTGATCGACTACAAAAGAAAAATCTACAATTCACCTATCAGTCAAACGTTCGATTTTGTTCGATTCCCTTTTTTTCTGAGACAGCTGGATTGGGTGCCATGACCTAATTCAATCGAACCCACTCGCGCGATTTTGTGTGATTGTGATTGTGTTCGATTGGTAACGCCAGGCTTAAACCGGGCCTATGAGAAGTTAGTCTCAGTGCATGTAGACAACACGAGCTAGCTTGGCGCCTCCATCATACTCCATCGGGAGTAATGAGAAGTAGATGCATTCGCACGTATTAAAACGGGTTCAAATTTATATATTAAAACTCGGGGAGCTCTACATTTACGTTCTACGAAACAACACACAATGGTATGGTAGAGTATAAAGTCTTTGAAGCTTACTGGTAATTACCTGGACCGACAAAGCTGATGCTATTTCGATGGCATCCTCCTCGTTTTGAATTTGGTACATCCGTAGCCAAGCGTCCTTGTCACTGGCATAACCTCGAACACAGTCAGCATAGGTGCACCATTTACGACTCATTTTGAAGGAAAAAAGCAACTCCAAAAAGTCCAAACGTAGTCCGACAAGTAGTGAGCTTGTGTTCGATCAACACGCGAAATGCAAATGAATGGGAGACTTGCGAGTTCTCATTTTACAAAGCTGTCACCTCAATCTCAAATTGATATAAAACATGCCTGTTTATGTCAAGTACACAGGACAGCTAAAAGCTTCATGAAAGCACTGTAGTAAAAGAAATCGGTCCTTTTTTATGGTAGAATGGCATTTTCAACTTTTTCCAAAATCTTGACTGCACAGGCGGCGCAGATGTTGAATACGATTAATACGTGACATTATGCTGTTGGCGATTGCGTTACAATTTTAGACAGTGTATGAAAATGTTTAGGAAATTGCTCTAAATAGACGGGAAATGGTACCTATATATAAAAAATAATTTAAATAAAGTGTCTTACCTCGTAGTTTAACTCGCCTAAATGGCTCAAAACCGCCTCCAGGAACACAGAGACATCAAAATAACGCAATAAGGTCAGCCATTTCAACTTAAATTATTTTCTACACGTCGTATTTACAGCAATATTCGAAACGGCTAAAAACGGCTAAAATTGTAACGCAATCGCCAACCGCATAACGTCACTTATTAAGCATATTCAAGGTCTGGGCTGCCTGTGTCCCTTGTGCAATTACCATTATAATTACCTCGCCACTGATCTTCGGCGAGATTTCCGTCCCCTTGATAACAGACAAGATTATCTCGCCGCTGATCAGCGGCTAGATTTTGGTTGCTTTATTATATAGACAGAATTACCTCGCCGCTGAACATCGGCGAGATTTTGGTTCCTTTATTATACAGACAGAACTACCTCGCCGCTGAACATCGGCGAGGTTTTGGTTCCTTTATTATACAGACAGAACTACCTCGCCGCTGAACATCGGCGAGATTTTGGTTCCTTTATTATACAGACAGAACTACCTCGCCGCTGATCATCGGCGAGATTTTGGTTCCTTTATTATACAGACAGAACTACCTCGCCGCTGAACATCGGCGAGATTTTGGTTCCTTTATTATACAGACAGAACTACCTCGCCGCTGAACATCGGCGAGATTTTGGTTCCTTTATTATACAGACAGAACTACCCCGCCGCTGAACATCGGCGAGATTTTGGTTCCTTTATTATACAGACAGAACTACCTCGCCGCTGAACATCGGCGAGATTTTGGTTCCTTTATTATACAGAAAGAACTACCTCGCCGCTGAACATCGGCGAGATTTTGGTTCCTTTATTATACAGACAGAACTACCTCGCCGCTGAACATCGGCGAGATTTTGGTTCCTTATTATACAGACAGAATTACCTCGCCGCTGAACATCGGCGAGATTTTGGTTTCTTTATTATACAGACAGAACTACCTCGCCGCTGAACATCGGCGAGATTTTGGTTCCTTTATTATACAGACAGAACTACCTCGCCGCTGATCATCGGCGAGATTTTGGTTCCTTTATTATACAGACAGAACTACCTCGCCGCTGAACATCGGCGAGATTTTGGTTCCTTATTATACAGACAGAACTACCTCGCCGCTGAACATCGGCGAGATTTTGGTTCCTTTATTATACAGACAGAACTACCTCGCCGCTGAACATCGGCGAGATTTTGGTTCCTTTATTATACAGACAGAACTACCTCGCCGCTGATCATCGGCGAGATTTTGGTTCCTTTATTATACAGACAGAATTACCTCGCCGCTGAACATCGGCGAGATTTTGGTTCCTTATTATACTGACAGAATTACCTCGCCGCTGATCATCGGCGAGATTTTGGTTCTTTATTATACAGACAGAATTACCTCGCCGCTGATCATTGGCGAGATTTTCGTTCGGTATATAAGAGAAATTAAATTATCACATATTCCAACATTTACATAAAATAGTTTCAATATATATATTTAAACATTCACATAATATGTGAATATATGTAAACCCTGACTGATCGTGGTTATTTCTCCTTCATTTGATAGACGTTCCTTGAATTCTACTTGATTGTAATTTCATTCAGCAAATTCGCTTGCTTCGCTTTCAAAGTTTTTCTTCAACTAATTTTACAAACGGCGCGCATGTCATGTGATTTCCCACTTGTTGTTGTTTCTGCAACATCGACTTCCAGTCGTTTTGTAAAATTAAAATCCAGTAAAATTAAGCTATAATTTCCAAGAATACAAATGCACCGAATTTAATAAAACAATTATTCCATTCGCACTTGTTGGATATGAGATTGGTTATACCATCTCATATCCAATGCGCGCTCATGGAATAATTGTTAATTATTCGAAACCGTTGTTTCTCATTCTAAAAGAATAGAAGGAGAGACGACGGTTTCGAGTAACTTCACTAACGGGCGTCAGAATGGCTTTAAAATCGGCACAAGAGACAGGTACGCGACATATTTGAGGTAGGAAAACTTTGTTTCAAATGAGATAGTTATTTACAGAATTTTTTTACGATCGGTGATTTTCCCTTACAATTCTCTAAATACACAAGCTGTCGCATACACCACGTATTTCGAGCTCGGGAAGGCTCTGCTCTTCGCAACTGGCACAAGGTATAAACTCGTTAGCTCGCGTGACACTGGAAGCAGGCGCCCACCTAAATCACGCCATCTGTAATAAATTACACAGTTTTACATGTAAAACGCACATGGACTGTGTTCTTGCGCTCCCTAGTTCATTTCGCAATTTTTTAGCTCTTTCTAAAAGGAGAATAGGAGGTTAAAAGTAATTTTTAAAAAGCCGTTTTAATTTGATGAGGTTATATGGTGTGTCGTAAGCAAAATCATAATAGGGAGCTTACGAATCGACGACTTTCGGACGACGGCGCCGTTGGGTCACCTTATAGTCTCGCGTCGTTGTCCTGTAGAAATTTGAATTTACGATTCGCAGTAAAGACGACGACGTTTATGCGCGACCGGCAAATTTTTTTTGTCTCAGGAGCTCGAGAAAAAAAATACTCAAGACAGACCAACAAAATGTGCTAGCATGGCAGAAAAGAAAGCGCAGCTGTACGTCGAGAAAAATTTGGGTTCTAAAAGATTAGGCTGGCTATAAGACCACTCAAAACAACAGAGGAAAAAACCGCCTAGCTCTCTAGTTGAGCTATCTAGTCCTTGTTTCTAACTGTCGACACGAATGCTAAAACCTTTTAGTCCTTTCAAATTCATTGTACACCAAAAAATGTCTTATATTTCAATGAAGCGTGATTAAAATGAAAGATTTTTCATACAGCAATTTGCTTTTCATTCACACCGTGTCGTGCTTTGACCGCTTTGAGTGTTGGTTGAACTCATAGCGTTCGCCATGGCACTGTAAAAGGTCGTTTCTTGAACGAAAACAGGCAAATAAAATTAAAATCAAACATCAAGGACATGCCCCTAATGTGATACTTAAATTATCTGGCAAAAATACCCGAAGTATCGAGGGAAAACTTTGAAAACTAACCTCACGGTCTCCTGTTTCCAAGACGCCCGCAAATCGCTCTCACCAACGTCGTCGACTTTGGCGCGAAGCTGGGAAGTGCTCAGAAACGCATGCGCAGTGAGCATGTCACGCAATCTAACGGCGGCGTCGTGCAAAAGTCGTCGATTCGTAAGCTCCCTAATAACGCCGCTGCCTGAAACAACGCTCAAACCGGGTTCAATCAGCTTTTCCTACTGTAACTAGTGAAGAAAACATCCTGACCGTTAAATAGATCGTAACGGCAAATTTTTCTCGATTTCTTTGTACTGTTGTTAAGATCTGGTTTCCTCGATGCTTTCAATATGGACTTAAAATTATGATAAAATGACACTTGTTTCACTTTCAAAGTAGATCATAAGTTTATAAACGATATTTAAATATTCTTATGAGCACTTTATGCAAGTTCTTCAATTAATCAGTTCTTTTTAGTAAACTGACGAGGAACACATCCTAAAATTAAAAGACCAAGCAAAAGTCTGGGAGTTAAATTTAAAGAAGTCACGAATTTCATTGACTAAGGTAGTTAATGAAACTTATTATAAATATAGCTAGCATTGCTTTCGACTTGCAACAGTCTGACCCTAAGATGGCATGCAACACTTCCACCGGCCAGCATACATACGCAGTTGAAGAAAATTCTTCATCCGACGAGGGAGCAAAACCTCGTGAGGAAAATTCATTAAGTGATAAAGAGCAGGAAACCTGAATGCAAGTCTGATCACTATTCTAGCGCTACTGCCCTCCGCAGTAAGCTAAGGATGGGATAATCTCTATATCAGAAGGAAAAAGAAAAAATTGAAGTTGATGTTTAAAACTTTGAATGGTCAGTCTCCGGAGTACCTGAAAGGCCTATTTAAACCCTTCAGCACAGACTATGGACTTAGAAATAGTGAAAACAAATTGGCTCTGCCCAAGTCCCGTACCGATTTTTTAAATGTGGTCATGTCTTAAATTTAATTCATAACGAAATACAAAATAATAAAATAAAATAAAATCAATACACATAAGTTTGACAACTACTTACAAAATGGCATGCTATTAGAAAATATTTTTTACAATACCTGTCTAATTTATCACGCGCTGATTGGCTCATTTTTATAATCAATAAGAATACAGAGGGATAAAATTTTAATTTATGCAAGTTTTCAAGTTCAACTTTCAGCTGCCAAACTGTCAACTTTTTAACCAACGAGATTTCATGGACTTTTTTAAGTAGCCAATCAAAATGCTAGAAAAGCTATTGACAATGTTCGCGTCATTTTGAATAAAATTCACTTATCTTTGTTTACGGCAAGTTTACGGCATCTTTTCCCCTCATTTATTACCGGAATTTGACCATTTTGGGGTCTTGTTATTGTAAAAAACAAATTGACGTCAATTTTTTATGCGTCTGACCTCTTATTGATGATAAATTTCGTCAAACATTGTCAAAGTTTACTGCGGAACCACTCGCCTGCGGCTCGTGGTTCCACAGCCACTTTGACAATGTTATGACCCAATTTATCACCAGTAAGAGGACAAAGGCATAAAAAACTGACGTCAATTTGTTAAATACACACATATTATTTAGACTACGATCTACAAAAAATAACTAAAAGTATGAGAGACAGCTAAAGTTAATAAACAGACTTTAATCTTTTCAATGTCAGAGTCTTCACAGTGTAAAATGGCAAAGAGTACTCGCTTGATTTTTTCCTGGTTTCATATAACAAGTTTTATTTTTCTCTATTTCTAAATCTGTAACTTCAACATCAAAGACCAGAACGGAATGCACAGTAACAACCTTACAAATAGCAGCTCGAAAGGGCGCATCTAACAGTATGACCTAACGGTCTCTCAACACCAGCATAGTGATTCCTGTTGCCTCACTAATAGCATAGCTATACTTTTCAAAAACTACCAAAGATTCAAAATTCTGCAGAGTTTTATGGGGGCACTTTCCCCACGGGGAACTTCCATATAAAAACGACAGGGGTACTTGTTGTAGCTTTTAGGGATAAAAAAAAGTGCTTTTGGTACCTCTTAGGGTGTTCAGCCTCAAAAGGACCACAGCGGAGCTTTTGAGGCACCTTTTCGGGTACTGAGCCGAAAAAAGATGACAGGAGATAATGTGTTGTTTTAGAATTGGTACCTCTTAGGGTTGAAAAACACTTCAAGCCACGCCCACAGGACAGGATCTTGGTACCTCTCAGGGATTCTTTTCAAAATTAATGATGAGCATCACCGTTCTTTTCATATGGGAGTTTCCCCTGCCACCAGGGACAATTTCACCCATAGCATGACCTCAGAGGAGATTGATCACGAGCATGGTAGAAAAAAAAGACTGAATGGTGACTAAGTTACATGTACTTATGAATAGGCCTAAGCCCACATAGCTGATAAAATTAAGAGTTAGAGTGGTCGTTTATGGAAATATGTAAAACCAATTAGAGTGTGTGACTGCATGCAGCTCACTAAGAACTCAGTCTGTCTAATACTTCTTCCTTGTTATAAAGGATAGTCCTCAGTTTTTCTTAATCCCCTTAAAGAGATCATGCATAACAGAGAACAGATTGTTATCAAAATGAACCAAGGGTCCATGGTAGGGGACTTTTTTTCCATGCTTCACAAAACAGGTTGCATCAACAATTGACTTTAACATTCCTTGACAGCCTATACATTCTCTAATTTCCAATGATCTGTACATTCTAAATTTACCCTTAGAGACATGTTTACTGCACCATTGTACCATTGCTCCAGAGTCATGCAAGAGACTCATCAAACTAAACACCAACCCAAAAACCTGGGGGAACACCCCATCAAGAACTGTCTCTAACCGTTCAATCCTTTGTGTCAGGTAATATTGCGTCTTTTCCTTGTCGAGATCTTGCAAATGAACAGTTTCTGAAAGGGACTCAAGTTTCATATTCTTGAGCAGGTCGATGCAGCTTTGATGTACTTTCTCCAGGTTGTACAAGTTTGCAATTGCCAGAATCTTCATAATGTTTTCTCTTGTTTTAGATTGGTCCTCAAGGAACTTCACACAAGGGTCAAAGATGAGCTGTGTTACCTGATACTCATCACTTAACTGTAGAAGATCTTCCACATTTTCCTCTAAAACATTAAAAAGTATACATCTTTGATTTAATTTTGAGCTTTGAAGCAATATCTAGCCTGCGAACACAGAGTGACATATTTCCGGCTGTCTGGAAATACACATGCATTCACAGTCTAGCTAAGCAATACCTACAGTAGAAGTCCATAAGATGTAATTGATAATAAAGAGAGAGATGCCTTACCGTGATTCAAACAAGCAGGGATGCTTCTTAGATGAAGGGACAAAAATCAAATTTTAGTGATTATGATATATACTGAGAGTGATGGGCTTCTGATACAGACATGTTTCTGGTTGGCTGAAGCTAGATGGCCTGTTTTACTGACTCATCCCCAACTTCTTCCCTAAGGGATCCAGCTGGATCCTAACTCGGGTCAAACTTGTGACTTTCGTAGCGGACTTTGTAGCTGTCAAACTGTTTCATATCAACTAGTGACAAAAACATTAAATTTTTTAAACCACAATTTCAATTTTCAGAAGTAAACACCTCTCAAGGGTGTTACTGTGCGTCTTCTACATGTGCATACTTATCATTTTATTATTATCACTGTCATTAACATCATCATGGCTCCAGCCTGTGATCCAGTCGAAAACTTGTACCTGTTGTGGGCAGTGGTGAACTCCAAAAAAGCATAGGTGAGCTCTATACATGAGCCCGCAATATGGTCACGTAATACTGGTCAATGGATACCTTGTTTTGAGAGGTGTCAATTGAACATAACATGGAAACCCAATATTAAAGATGTATGCTGTAAACCCGCCCCACCCAATATCTAAGGGAAAAGCCGTAGGAATGTGGTTGTTGCACAGTGTTACATTTCACATTGTTATACCTCCCACCTCAAATATGTTTTCCGATTGGAGAAAGTGTCATGTGTCATTGCTCAAAACTCACTAACTCACTTTGAGTGCAAACAAAACTCACTAACTGACCCTAGGGAAACAACAACTTTAACTTCTGACTAGCACATGATCAGGTCATGCTCCTAGAAACCGCGGCAATTTTGTGTGATCATGTGTACTAAACGCATCCGCAGTCAAGTGCTGATTGATACCCTTGAGCGATATCATCGATCGACACTCGATTGACACTCGATTGACAACTCAGTTGATACTCAATCAATACTAGTGGTGTAACGATTAATTGAATTCTCTATTAATAGCGATTATGATTGTTTGGATTCCCAATTCTTTGATTCCACTTATTGATTTTGGTTCGAATTTTTGCATACCATTCCCAGAGTGCCCTCAGTGAGTTATTACATTGTGATATCAAAATCCAGAACTCTTTAAAATGTGTTTTTGATTGACGAGTAAAGGCGTTTGTAGTTTGTGCGCCATTTTGTGTTGCGTGGTAAAAATGTTGCCCTTCTACCACCCCTTGAGAATTTCCAAATAGGGCAAACCTCGTGCGACACACTCATTGTATCCTAAAATTGACGGTTTAGGGTTGTATGTTGTTTACATTGTGTATCATGTTGTAAGAATTAAAAAACATTAATATTTTGCATAATCAAATTGAAATTGAAATCGAAAGGAAATAATCGAAATTGAATCGAATTGCAAGGAATATGAATCATTGCTCCCCTAATCAACACTCCATCGACATCTCAGTCGACAGTTGACTGATTTTCAATTAATACATAAATATGAGTTGCTTGACACTCAGCCGAATATCAATTGACAGTTGATCACATATTGATCGAGTGTCGACTGAGTATCGATCAGGATGTTGATTGACTACTGATCAAGATGTTCATATATGGTATCAATCAACACTCAGTTGCAGATGACCCCTCACAGCTTTGCCTTGGGGAACATTGAGGTTCTCTGGGAACAAAACTCATTATTTCCCTTCAGGGCCAGTCATTAAGTGCTTATTGATTTACATGAAGGGGCATATGGACACATGTATGGACAGAGGGAAAATCACGGCACAACCCAAATTATTTAGCTTGATGGGTTACCAAATTTTCTAAACAATGGGGCTTGGCTCACGCACCTGCGACATGCAGGAGCTTGACCATGATATAATTACTTTCAACTGAAATGTGTCACCTAAATGTTAACTTTCACTGGAAAAATACTAACTTGTAATTTTTGCTTGCTCTTGGATGTATTGGGAACCGTAAATTATCTTCAGGAAGTCCAGAACTCCACTGGCATTTTTCTCAGGCAGTGAAATCTCATTGGCTGCCGCTTCTTTAAACTGTGATTTGAACATAGCCTTGAAAACTGGAGAGTTCATACTCAGTATCAGACGGTGAACATGAAACTTCTCATTCTCCACCACAAGAATTACATCACTATCTTCCCAGGGTTCAGAAAAGCAGTGCTTTCTCTTCTTTCCTGCTTGGTCTCTGCCTTTAAAGACAAAATCTAGTTAGGACTAAATGGACTATCTGCATGCCTCCTCTCTCTCCAACTGAGGCATGGCCTTTCAATCTAAATATGATGTTAATCCATCAAGCATTGACAATTTTAAGGACCTAGAACTGTGTTTGCCTCTAAATACCAGTAATATGGAAGATGATTAGAAAGAACTGAATAGAATAAAGAATGTGGCAACCCAAGAAGTGAAGAGAGTTGCACATAGACTAGATTTCTGCAAAGACCCAACCATTAAGTAACCAGATCATGCTACCGTAAAAGGGGCCTAATAGTTTGCACCACAAAGGGAAGAGACCTTAAGGTCTAAGTTTTTGTCTGGACTGTTTAAGGACTAATTTCAAGGAGAATTTTGGCACTCTTCAAGGACTTTCACATCAGTACTGAATTAAGGACACCTTACACTGTCAAGTATGTCAAATAATAATCAATGAAATCTAGTATCATCAAATTGACATTTTGAGACTGAGGTGTTTTTTCTCGACCTACATTGTCCATGCCCTTGGCTGCCCCTCCCAACTTAAGAGGATTTTAGCTGACAAGTAGTATGATCCCACATTGATAGTATATGTTTACAGATGAGGGTGGATCTCATTATTACTAATATTTTTTGAAATTCTTCGGTCAGCTTTCTAAAGAAAGGTCTTGTGTACTTATCTTGTAGTCTCAAACATTAAATGACTTCTCACTGAAACTCAAACTTCAAAGCACTTTAAGGAAAGAACTATTTTCTTCACTTTCAAGGACTTTTATAGTGTCTGCCAAATTTTCAGGGGCTTTTTAAGGTCAGTGCAAACTGGTGGTAAGAGGAAAGGCTTATAGAAATGTGAGAATTTAAATGAAACAGTTATGGCGACGTGTTACATGTACATGGGGGACACACTGAAACATTTGTGGTCATGACGTGAGGAAAAATGACACTTGTGTCTACTCTAAGAGGTGAACCCTTTGACCTTTGAGGGGGTGTTGGGTGACTTGGTAACGGCACAATTTTTTTTTTAACCTTTAACCATGCACTTGGAAAGTTCTTCTCAATAATTGGTTTGCATTATATTTTTTCTCTGTGCAACATACTGATTGTCAGCTCACTGAATGTGCATGACTTTTTTCTTGGCAGTGGTGGTGTGCATGAATTTTTTGGGGTATAAGCATTCTTGCAGGATACATACATTGTAGCTTTGTTGAGCCAAATCTGAGAGTGTTAGATAAAAGCTTTACTCAGCACTGCAGCTTGCGTTGTTGGGGGGTATTTTGCACCAGAGTGCTTTGCCAGTGGTATGGAGCTGGCCACGAACATGACAAAATGAAACAGCAGTGAAACCACGAGGGAATTTTGTGCGCACATGAATCTTCAAGGGAATCTTCCAACATTGTCTGTGATGAGTTCCCGAAAATGTGATGACAAAGTTGAAAAGAGAGTGGAACCACTAGGTTTCACTTTCCATAAAATGTCATTATACCTACCAACCCCCAGAGTACAAAATTCTGGAGATGTCTAGAAAGGGCACCTGAGAATTCTTTTTGCAGTGAACCGAAAGACATGCTGCCTTCTTCCCTTCGACTGATGTAAACAGCTTGCAAAAACCGTGCCAACTTTCTACACTGTACCACGTATTATGCAATTTGATTGGTTGACTTCTGACCAATTATGATACTCGTTAAATATATATCAATTTGATTGTTCTGTTCTGTTTTCCAATAAAGAACAGCTCAAATAAGAGCACTAAATCCACTTATTGTTTTATTTTCCTTTCTGAAATCTCAAAAATAATGAAATTAATGAAAAAATTTTGAAAAAGCCACGGTCCAGGTATTTCCCAGGAGATTTGGTGCTCTAACCGGGAAACCAGGAGATTTGATGAAAAACTTGGAGACTCTCGGGAAAAACGGGAGAGTTGGCAGGTATGTGAGTTTACAAATGTCCATCACATTGGATGAAGTCTCTTGGGGGGATTTTGAGCGCATTTTTACATGAAAAGCTAAGTGCGATAAACTGTACTTTATACAGGAACTGATCGTAGTTAGATGTATATATTGCGGGAAAAAATACCTTGAAATCTCTTTCACGTTAATTTCACTGCATGTGGACACTCCATTCATGCAGGAAGAACAAAACGCACATTTAATGGCGATTTGGCCTCACCTAATGGCCAAGTTTAGACATCGCGCCTCTGCCGTGCCGAACTCAAAGTTTAATTAGGTTCGGCTACAGCACGGGGGAAACACGACTCTGTTTCAGACGTCGTGCCACAGTATTCAGGATTTACTAAAGCTTCAATTCTTTTCGTAAAGTTCTCTCCGCGGGAACTCAATCGCGCCAAAATACATTAATAATTTATGAATTTTTTTTGGCGCCGAAAAAGCACGACGGTTGAATCGCTGCCGTACCAGCGTCGTATAGAACGGCAGAGCTTGCTGAACTTTATTGCTTGCCGAACTTAATTTAAAAGTTTGATTCAGACGCCTACTTCTACCCTGCTTTTGTCGAACTTTAAATATAAATATAAATTCCTGAATTTAGTTCGGCATGGCAGAAGCTGCGCTGGAGCACGATTGGGCCTTATTAGATTCAATGATTTTACGGATTAAAATGACAAAGAACGTTTTACATTTCACAAGCGATCACAACTTGAAGTTGTACTTCAAATTTTCCAGTAATTCCAGTGTTTACTCACCAGTTGCAACGTTTGTCTTCTCGATGTTACATGCCATCTTTACACAGTAGTCGCAAAGCGCGTTCTGCACAAGGATTACACAAGGATAGAGGTGTATACCATGACACGCGTGACACTGGAAGGGGCGGGGGAGAACACTCTGCGACGCCTGGCACTTTTTGTGTATCTGAATCATCCAACAAAAAATGACGTCACATCCGGTAAAAAAAAGCGTTGAGCGGCAAAATCAAATTTGAACATGGCATAATCGTTCTCTCAGTAAGTAAAATGGTAATATTTTGCAATCGGCCGGATATTTTTAACGTTTTATTTGGCCACGATAAACAAAATTTTGTCTTCTTCCTCGTCATATCAGTTTGTTTGAAGGACAGGGTAATTATTTATTCAAAAACACGCTGTTTTGAAGGCGTGTTTTTTACGAAATGTCGCCATTTCCTCCTCGCTGAATTCCACAGGAGTCATCGTTTGTGTGGAAATAATGAATTCTAGGTAAGTTGCACTCAATTCAAATACCCCATTCTCTTAGGTAGGCATCACACTAAGAAAAATGCACAATGACAGGTTTCTAGACATGGGGGAACCTTATTAACAGAAGCGCCTTTTTTAAAATTTACTGTTGCCAAACACTCGAGAGTACTTGAGTGCTGTTAATCGTATCACTGCAAGAACAGACCCACACACATAACGCGCTTTGCAGAACTTTCTTGCCGATCGACACTAACACAAACTCGTGTGTTTGCTCATGACTCAAACTGATGCCATAAAACATGTTACGATTGGTTAAGAACCTTAAACAAGATATGTTTTCCCTAAGCAATCCCTTAATTGATAAACGCTTCGTTACAGGCAGGCCGTGAACCCCTTAAAACAAAGCAAGAGGATTAGTTTTAACGGCGATTAAGTAATTTGGACATGTCGTGGTTTTTTCTTATTTATAATCAAATTTATTTTTCCATTTCAACAGTGTTAGACGTCAGCAGCGCTAAGTTCCAATACCCCCCCCCCCAACTGAGGTCAAGCATGCACCTTTAATTTCTTCAAACCCTCTCATTTGCCCTGTTTGCAGACCAAGTTCCTCATCTATTAATCCCTGTCATATTGGCAACCCATTTTGAAAGGTTACTAAAAAATTGTGCATTATATTTCAGTGTGCTTTCTCTTTGTAATCTTACATCAAGATATTTCAATCCCTAAGGAAATGAGAGAACACTAGCAATACTGACAATTTTCAGTAATTCATCACTTTCAATATGCCATCTAAACAAATTGTTCGTAAACAGCAGTGAAATTTCATGCCCCTACACCTAGCCATAAAAGGAAGTCTGGGAACAGGCAATAGCAACAGTGACAGTGCCAGGCTGGTGAATTTTACAAGCTAATGAACTCATGTCTAACAATGATGAGTGATGAAGAAGCATGGTGAAGTGAAACTGAAGAATCAGACTGTGAGTGACAGTGATAGAGTCAGTGTCGTGAGAGTGATGCTAGTGTCTGTGAACTTGGACCAGATCAGCAAAGAAAAGGTTTTGTACTAGAAATTGACGGAGAGCAACAAGTTTGTGCTAAAAAACTGAAGAAGCTGGCTCAGACCAGTCTTAAAGCCAGCATCTACTTACAGTACTTGTCAAGAGTTCCTGACTTGTGTATGTGGGAAGGCTCTCTGTAATGACCTATATGGGGAGGCTCAGCTCACGATGAGTACCTTTTTCAGGCGTCAGGTATAAAATTAATGATAGGGATTTCACAAGTTGAGGTGTATGAAAGGGTAGGAAAATCTGTCATTTAGGGATTCCATTCTTCTGTTTCTAAAATGTTGTTGAAAAGCTCTCATTTACTCTCCTCAGCCTGAATGAAGAGATTCTGTAATATTATTTATTAACTTCTTTCCAAGGGAATAGAAAAGGGATGCAGTATTCTTAAATAGGTTTGTTAAAGGGGTACATTTACCCTTTTGCAATGTAAGGTCGACAAAAGAGGTGCCATTTCTAACAAAATGGTACAAATGTATACAAAAGGGTAAGGGGTAATGGACCTTGAGATAAGGCCTTTCCATTTAAAACTTTGTAGAATACCCCTTCCCCCCCCCCCCTCCCAGCTTGTGAAACAAAGATGTTCAAATTATTGTTTTGTGAAAAAAGGCAATTATTAAAAAACAAAACGGTGCCAAGAGATTAAGTGATTGTCAATGCAAGTTTCCATTTGTATTTTGAATTAAAATGGGTATAACATGATCCTAGAGTATACTATGCAGCTTCACAGAGAGGCCCAAACTGATGATGAAAACATATGTTTTAACACTTAAAATTCTATTTTTGCCTCTTCCCTTGTACCTTGTGACCTTTCTAGGGAAATTCTGAAAAGGTCCCCACCCCAACCCCCAAAAATTCAAATTTTATATACAAATCACTTTTTTATCTTGAAAATGGTCTCAGAGACAACAAAACATTTTTATGGCTAGCTAAACTACTTATTAGGAAAATAAAAATGTTCAAGGAAAAAATGAACAGGAAGAAACAACAACAAATTAACTTTTTTTTTTTCAGAAGAGCTACTACTTGTATTTTTTTTTAACTTACATGTAGGTCAACATAATTTGTTTTCACAATTTACCACAAAAGAAAACACCACAGAAAGGAGAACTATAGTTGTGGCATCTGAGCTACATTTTTAAATGGAAACATTTCCCATAAAAATTTCCAAATTATATTCTTACCAGTACAACAACATACCAGCTATATTTTGCAGAGAAGTATACTTAATTAATAAAATTGATGTAGTGAAATTTTCTATTTAATTTTTGTACACCTGATCTTACAGAGTGCAACCTTTGGTTTAACTGGTTCACTTTACTGTTAAGGAATAATTAAATAAATCACACCAGAGTGGCTTTGTATCTTTATTATAATTCTCATTATCAGTAGAGAAATCACACTGGTACACTGGTCCACTGATCAATACTCTTACGTGTATGTTAAACATGGGAAAGCAGGTTGCATCATCTAAATCATAACATTGTATGCCTGTGTGGGGTGTATATGCCAGGAGGTAACCACCTAAGAAAAGACAAACATAAATTATGTCATTGTTTCAGTGACTCACCCTAAGTGGGTATTATGCTCATTACCACCTTAATAAACAAGATATATTAAAGTATAATTTTTACCTCCGCTTTAAACTTTTCAAACCTACAGTTTGTTTTCACTTTCAGAGAGGTTCTTAAATTCACAAGCACACCACCCACCCCCCTCAGCCCTGATTCCTACTCTCCCATAGCCAGGATCCCATTTCAACCCTCCAATAAATCAGTAATTTTTTTTCTAATTTTGGTCTGACTTAGATTCATCTCCACTCAGCCATGAAAGCAATGGTGGTAGATTTCTGGATATTTGTTGGTCTAGTTCACTATTGTTCTCAGATTCCCACCTCCCTTTTGACAGAATTAAATTCCGTTAAAAAATAAACTACAGTAGTTTAATCAAATTAATGCAGAGGCAAACATTGAACCAGAAACTTACTATAATTTTGGTATGAACGATACCAAAGTATAACTTACATAATTAATATCACATCTTTTCTATTGTAATTTAAGACAGTGCAACTACTAATAGATTGACCCCAAAAACCTAAAAACATGACTTTAGAAACACAGATAAGTGAGAATATTACCAGTTTTGCTTTTGCCACCAAGCACTCTGCTTTTAAAAAAAATACATGGAAGATAATGACAAAGCAATAACAAAACCAGCCAACCAACCTCTGGAAATTCAATAAACACACCAAATTCCCCTCCAAAATTCTCTTCAACACCTTACAGTACATGTTAATGTCAGCAGCATAAATTCAACTCAATGATTTGGCATGCTACTATCATCAAATGTTTATCCCTTGATTCAGAATTTTTAGGAGTATCAAATAGAATTCCGCTATAGATTACAAATACTGTTTACCTTAACAAATATTTGCATTAATTCTGGAGATATTTAAGTTTAAAATGTGTAAAATATATGCAAATGAGAGGACTGATGATGTCATACACCAAACCCAATATTACATCAAGTGCAGACCATATATACAGCAGAGATCATTGAAACTTGGTAACCTTATAGTTCTACAAGCAACACACTAATATGGCTACAAAAAAATGTTCCCTATTGGCAACTCAATCTTTTCCAGTCCCCTCTAACCCAATTTCAATAATCCAGTGATTTTCAGCTTGAAAAACATTAATCAAGGACATGAGGTGGCCAGAAAAGCCTAGAATATCAGGGAAGGTCTGAAATGCAGTCTGTTGCCATGGTAACAAAACTGTTACGCTCATATTATGTAGCACATCTGCAAATTGCATCGTAATAGCACTGTCCCCACTGGAGCCCATGGTTCAGTAGTTTACTTGGAGAATAAATTTCATAACTTTCCTGGGGGACTGGATGATCTAACCGGTATGTGGGAGACTCCCAGAATATTTGCGAGAATGTATGACTATCTCTTCACAGGTATTCATTAATAAATAAATAAATATATAAATAAATAAATAAATAAATAGACACTAACACTACTAACATGACTGAGTTTGGAAAATATATATATTTTTAGTCTATGATATTTTGAAAAATTCCCCCCTCCCATCTAACACACTGATCTTCTTTAATTTGGTACTTGAAATTGATAACAAGGATGCTACACCTTGGCAACTCGTTGGCCAGGATATGTTGCACAGTCTTCACATCAGATAATGGGTCTGTACATATTATTTATGTATTTATTAAACAGAGATCTCCCCATCCCATCCCTATGAAAATTCCAATTTTTATTAATAGTTTTCTTTAAAAAGTTTGGCTTTTGAGACCCTCCCAATCCCTGGAATTTCCAGTAATCTCCTTGGGGTGGGTATGGACATTTTCTAGAACCACACAATAAAACAAATAAACAAACTTTAAGATAAAATGTTGAAGTATAAGTCAGTGGGACATATGAAGAGGCTAGTCATAAAAGGGGATAAGTGACGATTTTGGTTGCTTTTCTTTTTTCTTGCTCCAAATTAGCTGAATTTTTGCATGTGGTCTTCAATGTAATAGAAAAACGTGTTCCTGTATTTTTGCCGCTGGTTTTTGCTTCGCTTTATAAAGACGCAGCTAGGAAAACCGAGTGCTTTTTTGCATACGCAATATCCTGAAAACGAAGCAAGGTTTAGCGCAAAAACTACGGGACATTGCTAAACATACCTAAACAAAACTCTATGCGAAATTTGGAGCGTTTTCGACAAAGTTCACTTTTGATTAAAATACCTAACGCCCTTTTCCCGCCGAGGCTGCAAATAAACGAAGCCGGGCCTTTGTTATGATAAACAGAGCCGATCCTTTGTTATAATAACCAAGCCAAGCCTTTGTTATAAGTCGAAGTCTCGCCTCGGTTTATCATAACAAAGGATCGGCCCGCCGCGACCGCAGGGACTTTGATCTCACTTAGAAAGCAGCAAAATGTCAATTTCACGCAACGTATAAGCTCAAAAATGTTGATTTTAGGTCAAAAAAGGTTTAAATGTTGATTTCACGTTAACGCGTGACGGCAAGGATGTTGGTTTCACTTAGAAACCAGCAAAATGTCAATTTCACGCAACGCATAAGCTCAATGATGTTGATTTCAGGTCTAAGTAGGTTAAAATGTTGATTTCACGTTAACGGGTGACGGCAAGGAGGTTGATTTCTCTTAGAAACCAGCAAAATGTCAATTCCACGCAACGTATAAGCTCAAACATGTTGATTTTAGGTCAAAAAAGGTTTAAATGTTGATTTCACGTTGACGCGTGACGGCAAGGATGTTGGTTTCACTTAGAAACCAGCAAAATGTCAATTTCACGCAACGCACAAGCTCAATGATGTTGATTTTAGGTCAAAAAAGGTTTAAATGTTGATTTCACGTTAACGCGTGACGGCAAGGATGTTGGTTTCACTTAGAAACCAGCAAAATGTCAATTTTACGCAGCGCATAAGCTCAATGATGTTGATTTCAGGTCTAAATAGGTTAAAATGTTGATTTCACGTTAACGCGTGTCGGCAAGGATGTTGGTTTCACTTAGAGACCAGCAAAATGTCAATTTTACGCAGCGCATAAGCTCAATGATGTTGATTTCAGGTCTAAATAGGTTAAAATGTTGATTTTGCGTTAACGCGTGACGGCAAGGATGTTGGTTTCTCTTAGAAACCAGCAAAATGTCAATTTCACGCAACGCATAAGCTCAATGATGTTGATTTCAGGTCTAAATAGGTTAAAATGTTGATTTCGCGTTAACGCGTGACGGCAAGGAGGTTGATTTCTCTTAGAAACCAGCAAAATGTCAATTCCACGCAACGTATAAGCTCAAAAATGTTGCTTTTAGGTCAAAAAAGGTTTAAATGTTGATTTCACGTTGACGCGTGACGGCAAGGATGTTGGTTTCACTTAGAAACCAGCAAAATGTCAATTTTACGCAGCGCATAAGCTCGATGATGTTGATTTCAGGTCTAAATAGGTTAAAATGTTAATTTGACGTTAACGCGTGACGGCAAGGATGTTGGTTTCACTTAGAAAACAGCAAAATGGTAGGAGCCCATGATGGGCTCCTGAAAATGGTAATTTGGCAACGTCTTCAATGGCTAAAAAATCACGAGATAAAACATAGTTTTCGACAAACGCGATCGTAGCTTGATGTCACGCACCGCCATAACTTCCAAGTTCAAAATGCGCTGGTACCTCTTATGCCTGATGAGGATAACAACTTTGGCGGCTGTTTAGTTTTGGATTTAAGAATTTGATGACTCCACGTGAAAACGCTCTATAAATAGGGCTGACAGATTAACAGATTAACCCTTCTGCGCAACGTACGGGTCTCCATACATCTGCATGTCCCCTGATCCCAGAAGCTCAAAACACTACAAATCATGCCGATTTGAAATAAAATCAACGCAAACTGGATCACAGATCTGTTACAATCGATCGCCACTTGCTGGCCATTATTATGTTTAAATCTAGTTACCAGTTCGAGAAACGTCCGCAGAACGTAATCGCAATGCATGCCGGGAAGGGTCTTTACACCTTGTGCGCGGCAAGACATGGCGGTCGATACAAGACAAATTTTATCACTCTAAAACCAGTTCTCGCTTTCCAAACTTTGACGCTAGCAACGCTTGGCAAATGGGCCACAACTCACCAGAGGGTATTTTTCTTGGGCAAGAACTGCTCTTGGACTTTGCTACCTGGCTCGATCTGACTTCGAACGCCGATAACACGATTACGGTATATCAGCTGCCTTCGAAGTTTCAGAACACATTTTGATTCTTTAAAACGTGCTGATGACTTACGAGTTTATCGAGGCTTTATGATGCCTCTCAACCACCAGGTAGGCACACAAGGTACTTTAAAACAATGCTTAAGATATTAGTTGACAGAGCTCTAATGCGGCACATCTCTTTTTTGTTTGATGGCATTTCGTTTGACGCTCGATCGATTCACGTGTTGTGTTCACGTCACAATAACCGGTGTAAACAATCCGTTCCCAGATTTCCGCTCTATATGCTGTGGGATTTGGTTTTGACTTCATACACTATAAACAGTCTGCCTGTTTGCTGTTCAACAAATAAACTCCTAAAGACATGGCTAGGAAAAGCCAAGTTTTTTGCCTACGTTTTAACTCGAAAACAAAGCAAAAACCAGCGACAAAAATACAGAATCACATTTTTCTATTACATTGAAGACCACATGCAAAACTTCAGCTAATTTGGAGCAAGAAAAAAGAAAAGCAACCAAAATCGTCACTTATCCCCTTTTATGACTAGCTTCTTCATATATACATTGATCAACTTATAAAGACATGATTGATCATTGCAACGTACTATACACAACTTAAGCAAAGGTGAAATTATAGTCTGAAAAAAAAATTAGGTGTGAACTGGATTCTAACCCATGACCTCTGTGATACCGGTGCGATAACTTAATTAATTAAAGTTCTATGCTACAACATACCAAACTGCTAATTTATTATGAAGTGACACAGCTAAAGGAGAGTTGTCGAGAAATCAACTTTTTTGTGAATTCTAAGATCAATATGAGTCTTCTAAATTTAAGATTATTATACCTAACAAAAGACATATAGTAGGGCACTGCACTGTGTGCTCTCTCTACACACTCTTCCAGGCAGGATAGTAATACATATACATGTACTTTTTTTTTTGTTTGGAATATACTGTTACTGCATGGTCATACAAGAGGTACTAGTTGCTGCTGAGTAGTCTTAAAATAAGCGAACTAAGTGTGACAAAATATAATGTATATTAAATCTGCACCAGTGCAGTACAATTTAATACCAAATTTTAATCAGCCGCAAAAAAAAAATTGTTAGTACCTGATATTACATGTACTTTGTGAAGGCTTCTGGAGGGGTTATACTTTTATAAAGTACCTGGCAGCAAGTACTATTTTGATTTACTAAAGCAAGACTGTAGTAACTGCTAAGAAAATGTGTTTTGTACATCCCAGAAAAATTGGGTGGGGGTCAGTGCAGACCTCTTCACAAAAGTTAAACTCTTAACCTATTTATGACCAAAATCTGTGATTTTCCCTACCCCATTTATGACTGTTGCGACTGCTACAGTTGCCCTAAACATAAGTTTTGAAGGACTTTTGTCGATGGTCTTATCAATAATGATGAAAATTGAGGTAGCTTATTCTAAAAAAACATAACAAATTAAAGACTAGAGGGCAAAAGCCTTACCCTGGAGTATTTATGACCAAAACGACTGAATAACCATACCCTTTGGGGCTGCACAGCTGTATATAGCACACAGAGGAGAGTTCCCCCCCCCCCTACCGCTGGAGCAGGAATCAAAATATTATTGCCTTGATGACATAATAAAGATAAAATCTCAAAATAATCAAGAGTTACATATATGCATGGGACTTCACTAACAAAATGATGCCTGTTGCTTGCTGTAAATTGTATATAAATTACTCCTACAATGTGCCAGAATTCTGTTAATCTGGTCACCAACAGGTCACAAAAATCTGACTGTATAATTAATAAATAAGAAAATGACCGACTGAGCTTTTGTTTGAGCCAGAATAGAGTGGCCATAATAACTAGGTGGCTGTGTTAACAGGGGTGGCCGTATGGTGAGGTACATTCCACAGTAGTGATAAAGATGACACTCTCAAACATCAGTACCCATAAAGATTTTGGACAGTATATTTTGCATAATCAGTTGGAAGAGGAAGAGGGAAAATGGAAATAAAATAGAATAGCTCTTGTGTACCAGAGACAACCCTTTCCCCGAGTTACCCTGGCGGAGCTATCTTTTCACTTATTTCTTTGCAAAATTCAACCAACCGTTTACACAAGGATGATGAACCAGACTTGGGGGTGAGACAATTCAGGTGGGCAAGTTGACTCACCTTGGCAGCTAAAGTAACCAACAACTTTTCTTTGAGTATACATAAACACTTTGGCTCGCCTAACTGGAACAACTCTCAGCATGGCGAGTGTCACGTAATGCCTAGATTTAAGATTTAAAGCAGCAATTTGTATCAAAGAAGAGAAAATTAACTCAGCAAAACCCACTCTGATCAAATGAGTGAGGGAAACTTAAACAAAGAGGGATAGTTGCACATTTGATTATTCAATAGGAGTTACGAATAATCATGCAGGGTCAACTTTTACTCGGCCTACATGGGCTACATTTTCTCATACAAACACTTGATAAAGTTGCCTCAGGGGGAGGGTTATCCCGGGTACCCGAGACCATACAAGTGGGACCTGTGTTGCCTCAAAGAACACCCCCACGATTTTCAAAGGGGAAGGTCCATGAACAGGACCTTAACTTAGGGCAGCTTCAATGGCAGATTCCCTCTGATGGCTTGGATTTGAATAATTGATTTAATTACTTTTAAAGAGGACTAGAACTCAAAAATCTTGCTCGAATTTCGATCCAGCGAGGCATAAGTTTCCATGCCGTGAATCAAGTTTTTACTGGGCGTTTTAAAAGCACTCACCAAAGAGAAAGAGACTGATGACCCCAAACTACCGATACATATGTACTGTATCTTACTGAAAACAACAATCTTCAACGAGAGATGTAGGAATGTGGGATACTGACCTTCAGCATGCGATCCAGCTTGTCTCTTCTACCAATACACGTGAGCCAAGAGTAACAAAAGTTCTGGTGACAGCGACTTTCGGAGCTAAACGGCTTCTGTTAATTATGTTCCCGTAGTACACAGTGCAAACTATGGCCAGCAATACTTCATCCAGGTTGTTGTTAACATTATAGGCTATTGCACTTATTGTTATCACTAAATCACGAACAACAAGAACCAAAAGTCGGAACAACACCAGTTTTAAAAATGTGTAAAATTCGCCCGACGATGACGGAAGGCTCTCCGTTATTTTGCTTCAAAACAATAATAAACTTTTCTCTTTTCCCGAAATTTTTGCTTCAAAAGTCGAAGTAATGTGTCTGCAACATCCTTCCATACTCAATATAAAATGAAACGAAACTGATGGTTTACAAATAGAGGGAAACCACGAGTAATCGAAACGCCATTTTCTCGCTTTGTGAAACGAGCCGCGAAGCGCAGTTTAAACCGGATGTGACGTCATTTTTTGTTGGATGATGCCTATACGAAAATTTCAGGAGTCTTCTGCCCCGCGATCGGCGTTCGCTATCAACCTACCACAGACATGGCATTACTTGCACCAGTTTTACAGAAGAATATGAAGCCTGTATGTCTATATGCGATGTCGAAGAACTTAACATATCAAATTAATAATGCAAAGGCTTACCAGGTGAACTTGGTGAGATATTAGCTGCCATATACATAACCGATTCGCTGCTGTTAGAGGCCATTTGCAGTGTGGTCGTAGAGCTAACTATCTTCTTCGTCGCAATCCACTTCCGCCTTTCCACGAAACTCTCTGTCTTCTTCGGTCCTAGGCCACACACACTCGTGAAGCGTAATTAGCAGTGCCCATACCTCCGGGAGCAATAGCTGGGCATTAGCTCAAATCTTAATCCTGGGGGTGAAGCATTTGAAATTTTATTATTGCCCTGGGACTAAGAATTTTCCTACCTGCGAGACTACCCCGGACCATATGGCACTTTCGTGGTTTTGGTCTCACATTTAGCGGAGAACGCAAATATTGATGTTTTCATCACGTGTTGACACAAATCATGATCAAATCAACCGAAGTTAATTCCATATAACAAAGTGATTCTTAAGCTACCTGAGATGATCAGATTCATGAAAATCTTTTAGAAATTCTCACCATTATCACAAAATGTTGTGGCCAATGATGGAAGTTAGGATAAACGGACATACATGCCGGTGAACAAAACAACGTACAAAATAATGCTGGTGAATAACATCTTTTTCATTATCAGTTATGGTTTATCAAATTTTGAGCAGCGTTATTTTCAAACGTTGAGCAGCGTTTTTTATGATGATGAACCCGCGGGCGGATCATTTGAACTTCTTATTTCTCTCCACCCCGAAAATGCTTGGGGGTCGGCTTATTTCTCTTAGATACTGGATATAGTGTAATATACAGTAAAATAAAATGGTAATTTACAATATGTTTTTCATTGGCTAACCGTCCTCTGTTTGACTGGTAACAGGTCATCATGATTTTCCATTTCTTTAGTAATTAAGTTTTTAAGTTTTCGACCCTTTTGAAGCTTACGTAAGTCGAACAATGCTTCTCTCTACTGACCCAAGTGTATAAATGAGAACCGGGCGTACAAAGCCCTGCGGTGTACTAGAATGTCAACACGGAGCGAGTAGGAATACTTCTACTTGCTTGATGCTACAGAAATCGGGATAAGCTCCAGCAGCGTGGGCAATATGGCCCGATGCCGATTCTTCTTGATTTGACGTTATTATTTAATTTTGTTTTAATCGGAAGAATTTCTAAATACAAAACCCAACAGCTATGCCGTTCTTAAAGTCTACTTTGGTACACGATTGTTCTTATTAAGCTCTAGGAACAGAGTTCAATCAGTTAAGTTATCTTTCAATGAGCTCGTAAATATATAATGTAAAAAACATTAAGAATTTTTTATTTAACCCAGCATTGGCCCATCAGCAATTCCGTTTTTAACGTCTACTTCGTAAACGATTGTTCTTATTAACCAATGGGAACAGAATCCAGTCAGTTTAGTCATCTTTCAATAAACTCGTGAATATATAATGAACAAAACAATAAGATATTTTGAATTCAAATTTCTTTTCGCCGATTTTCAATTCATGTTACTCTGGTTCCACAGGTTTTCTCATGGCACGTCAGTAACAAAACCTTTGGGACGTACCAAGGACCAGGGTAAATTCATGCAATACTTGAGGAAGCTCTTCCAGCTAGCGGGTCTAATCAGCTAAATCAAACAACTTTTCCAAAACATTCGAAAGGTTACTGTCAAAGTGATCGCCGTCGCGAGTAGTGTAAGAGCGGGAAAGAGTGCAGCTCTCAGAACTCCGATAATAATCTCTAGATCTTTCAACGGTGTCAAAAGCCAAGCAATGAATAACGTGTTTGCAGGCAGAGCACGTTCGCAAGCAATTTCTTAGGCTTACTTTTGTTTGCCCATTCGAAAAGTGGGTCGGGCACCAAGCCATAGGCTTCTTGGCTTCGTTCCACAGCCATGTGGTGCAAGCCACAATTCCTGCAACTTGAGGACTGAGGTCCCTGATAAATTCTTCCAAATGTCTCATTCTTGGAAGGAGAATGCCTCGGAGGTTCTCGTTGTTAAGCAATGGAAGTTGTTCATACTTTTCAAGTCTGTCCAACTTTATTCCCGCCAGTAAATTACAGCAATCTTCGCTTATACTTGAGAGACCGTATTGCTGAGCGAGAAGAAGAATCTTCATAGCATTGGACTCTGTTTTAGGTTCATTCTTGAGACAACTGGCACACAGGTCAAGGACTCCTTTTACTTGGTACTCATCAGCGAGTTTCAGCAAGTGCTCCACATTATTCACTGAAAAATAATTCACAGCGGACTTTATCCCCATCAAAAGAATGCCAGACTCAAAATATTAATTGCCGTTAAGGTGGTAGGTACCAAAAAAATATGGCTTCTTCAAAAAAAATTCCATTTTTTGAAAATACAAGATTTAAGACCCTTGAACACTTCGCAAAACAATTTTGAAACGATCTGCCCAAATTTGCCTCTAGGTGAGTGTGAAATTTAAGGAAAGTACACAGTGGTATAAGTTTTCTTACGCAGCAACGGGCATACCAACGACTGTTCACAGTAAGAACATGACCAAAAATATAGATCAGTTTTAACATATATGAACGATACTTTATAGTAAAGCTGTTAAGACATGCACAACTCGATTGGTATAATTACTTGTGAAAGCTTTGCCTGAATTACCATCACAGTCTCATTCATTCCCCTTATGAAGAGGGATATTTCCTACAACTAACCGCGGTAACTTTGTACAAAATAAACTCCATTACACCCCCCTTGAGATCTCCGACGCAGTTTTTGGCTTGTTAAATGCTTAATCCACCGTCTAAGAAACTTACTTTTTCTCAAAAAGTCTACTTTTGTGCCAACTGACTTCACGCCAACATTTCTACTTTGGAAGGTATTAAAGACAAATTTCTGAACATGACTTCGGGTAATCAAAGGCCAATAGTGTCAGATTCAATAAACTAAAAAAACCGTAACGTTTAACGTTTGTCACGTGACACTAGATAATTTGTCCACTGGGTTTTGTGCAAAATGAGGTTATTAACAAATGAAGCCTGTAAAAACATGCAAAAAAAAAAAAAAAAAAAAAAATGAACTTGGCCAATATTCAGCCATCTTGACCTCACGCTTGATCAATAACCCATATGTACAATCTGTGTCTCTTGGGCAGTCCTGTGACGTGCAGTCCGCCGCACCCCACAATTAATGTGGTTTGGGGAGAATGCGAGTTGCAAGGTATCTTAAGATGTGCAAGTCTGTTGAACTTACTTGTGATCTCCTCTCTCTTGTGTACGTACAACTGCTTAACAAAACCTAACACTTCATTTGCGTTCTTCTCGGGTAGTGTAATCTCACCACTCGTTGCTTCTTTAAAACTAGATGTCAGCATAGCTTTGAATACAGGCGAGTTTAAAGTCAATATCAGACGATGAACATGAAACCTTTGCCCTTCCACAACAAGAGCTAAGTCGCTGTCTTCCCAGGGCTGGGAAAAGGGATTGTCCTCTGTGAAATCGGCCTGCACATCTGCATGATAAATAAAAAAGCAATTAACAGTGCTCTCTGGCTTTGTTGGTAGTCCCTCCTTTCGCACACGCTCGACGGATTAAGCAAAAGGGGATTACTCGTAGTCTAAATATTGAAAATAAATGACATAATCATCTGTCCCAAGAAATTTGAGCCCGATCTGTTACAGTACCGTTAATTTGTTGAGCTACGAGGGTTAAAAGGTGAACTGATACAAAGGTTGGATGGGCTCGTAAGTGTTTCTGCTACTAATCAGAATATCTCCTTCAACATGAAATCCACAGAACTAAACAGTTTTACAAACTCGTAAACTGTTCAGAGCAAAGACGTTTCCAGCATCATGCCTTCTCCGGCGGTGTAACATCGTATAATGATGGAGCAAAATATAGATGATAATGTCCCCTATTCTTGCAGCCAATGAATGCGTCTGACAGAATAATACACAACTGCAATTCACCGTCAGATTCTCCAGTCTGGTTGAATTCGGCCATCCTGCTGGCGCTTGTTTGACCTTCAGTAACACAGTAACGATCCTCACCAAGCCCCTTCTGCAGTCCACACTTTGAAAAGTGAATAAACTTTTCTGCAAAATGGTACATTTGTATGGAATCAGTTTTTAATAACTGATCTTATTGTTTATCAGGAGATATATTGATTGATACGGGAATATGTACAGAGGCCAACTGAAATCCCCGAAATGTCTAAGAAATTCGAAATATTAAAGACAAGAAAAACGGACCAAGTTCTTGCGTGCTTTCGTTTTGCCTGGAAGACGATTCGCCCGAATCCTCGGCATATCCTTTCGTCCGGGTGACACAAATGCTTACTCCTGTGGTCAGTCCGGAATAGATCCCAATAAATTAGGACATCTGTGATGTCACGAAACTAGCGTTTCAACCAGTGTAAAGGCGTGTTTTGGTTGGAGTGTTGTGTTTCACAACAAACCAAGAAATTCAAGATGGCGGACAAAAAGAGTCCCGAATGCCTTCCAATGCCTTGAATGCAGGCCTTCAGGAGGTATATATTTATCTCGAATTGAGATAAATACTGTCACAATTATGAAATAAAAGGAAAGTTTGTGTTCGCGTTCTATGTCACAGACAAGTCTGCTCAGACAACGGTTATCCTAGGACCGCAGGAAGCACAACGATGAGAACTGCGGGCCAAGTTTGACGAGCTGCTGTTACCATCCTTTGGGAAGAGACCATAGAATCTGTAAGCATCTTTACTCTGCATTCTTTTAAGCACAGAAACGATCGATACGTGAAGTGAGACTTTCCTCTTATCTAGGGATTATCGGGCCGAAATCGACAGGACGCGCGCGTTCTTCTATGCCAGCATTACATAGCAATTAAGATAAATTTCAAATGTCCAAAATGTTACACGTTTTGGCTAAATCTAGGAAATGAAATCATTAAACAGAATTTTCAATAAAGCTTACGAGTGAGAAATTCTTGTTCTGTTATACAAAATATCTTAAGCTAGAAAAATGTTCCCAAAATTTTAGATGTGTTGTCAGATGCATGGATAGTCAAGAATCTGTTAATATATTCTTTGTAAATCTGAAATTTCTCCATTTTGGTATTTATTTGAAATATTTCTTGTATCTATTTGATGCTGTGGTAAAAGATATCATATATATAATTTTTACCCGATTTCCACATGTAAATTACGAATGCTTACATGTAATTGCTGACTTTAAAGTGCCTATGAAGTAAAAAATAATTGCTGCTTATTTGAAAGGCTTTTCAAAGTAAAGAAGAATGGGCAGGCGTTTTCCTTTTTGGAATATCTTTTTTCGTTTTAGTGATATTCACGTTTTTGTATTATGCGAAGTATGGTGGCCTAATGTATTGGGATAATCCGGACTGGTGGTCGTTGGATAAACAACGCATCAGTTATTATGTTTATAATTTTTAACTTCTTCGTTCCTTATGTTTAAGGAACGAGAAATGAATACAGTACAGTTCTCAATTCGGACCGACTTTCGGTCATTATCAGTACGGAATCGTTCTACGTGCAATCAAACGACCTTCTTCCGCGTACGAATAACACTCGGTGCGAGCGAACCAAATAAGCCCGGCGGAAGAAGCTTGCATAACGCAGACAGTACACGGTTCGCTGTCGATCCAAAGCTGAACTTCGTCGGGCAACGTATACAACTGTCCAACAAGCACGCCTTAACGTTTTGAGTTTCCTGAGGCAGTTAGTTACAAACTTAAGACCTGATACGCTTACCTGAAGTAAAGCTACTTCTTAAGGGGACGATCGACGTGGAAGAAGAAAGCTTTCCAACAAGAAGAGTTCGAATCTGCAAGTATTGCTTGTCAGCGGCTATCACCACCCTTGACATGAAACGAACAAAAGCTATTAAGGTTATGAAAAATAGGTCCGCAGTGCGTACATGTGTGGCTTACAAGTTATACTTGTAATTTGGATAAAACTGAATTATCATGAAAAAAATGAAAGACACTACTAAGATTTTCAACTCGAAAGGTCAGTGATCGACAGTAGAAGGTGAAAATATGAGGTATTTTAGAGAACAGGGTGCTATTACAGAGAATCACGAAGTGTGCTCGTGTGGGGCTTCAAATTATTTAGTTTTATCGTATTAGTAGTTATG